>NC_091963.1:36392248-36399748 GCF_031021105.1 Erythrolamprus reginae | reverse complement strand
CAATAGAACCAAAACGCTACAGCCAGTTTGGACAACCAAGCAGAAAAGGCTGTAGATAATGAGAGAGATTACCTTGATTGAGATAAGCAGGAATGCCTAGAAAAAATTGGCTGTAGCATTTTTTTTTAAGTCCAGAACTATGAGGTCACATTTGGAAGTGGCTGAAGAAGCTATCTACCTATTTCATTGAAGTATAAGGATAAGGGATTAAATATGTGTCTGACATACAGATGTCAGAAGTTTCTTCCAAGTTTCTATTATTATCTATGTATTTATATGTATCTTTTTTCTATTTATCTTTCTTTTATGTACACTGAGAACATATGCACCAAAGACAAATTCCTTGTGTGTGCTATCTATCCTATCACAATAAAAGTACTTTGAGTCTTTCTGGTCTGGTCTGGTCTACTTGCTGTGATAGACTACTGGTGGGAGAAAGAGAAGGAAAACCTCTTCCCATTCTTTTCCTGCCATGCAGTTGAGTTCATTAATGATAAGGGATTTTTAGACCCTCCCCCTGTGCTTATTAAAAAAAGAACTAATTACCCCTTTCTTCCATTTGTACATCACTGCAAATATGCTATTAATGCTGCACCCGGCTCCTGAGAAAAAGGGTAGGAACATTGTATTAAAAACACAAAAATTGATTATATTGTAGAAAAGCAACTCTTAAATGAAAAGCAGAGGCAGGAGGAAAATGGAAAAAGATTCAGATTCCTCCTAAGTAAGACTTCCCACTACTATAGGTTGCTTAAACACTGAAGACAAGTATGCAAACAAGAGGCATAGTTTCTGTAAATTCTTGGTGGGGGTATCTTTCTTTCTTTTCTTCTTTTTTTGCTTCATTGGCTTATAATTAAAACTTTGCTAAATAAGAATGGTGAGGGGGTCTGACCCTTTTGCAATGTTCATTAATTAAGACTAACTCTCCGGAACCGTCTTCTGCCGCACAAATCCCAGGGACCGGTTAGGTCCCACAGAGTTGGCCTTCTCTGGGTCCCGTCGACTAAACAATGTTGTTTGGCAGGACCCAGGGGAAGAGCCTTCTCTGTGGTGGCCCCGACCCTCTGGAACCAACTCCCCCCAGATATCCGGGTTGCCCCCACCCTCCTTGCCTTTCGTAAGCTCCTTAAAACCCACCTCTGTCGTCAGGCATGGGGGAAGTGAGATATTCCCTTCCCCCTAGGCTTATAAAATTTATGCATGGTATGTCTGTTTGTATGATTGATCTCTTAAATTGGGGCTTTTAAAATTACTTTTTATATTAGATTTGTTATATTTGTCTTTTTTTACTGCTGTTAGCCGCCCCGAGTCTGCGGAGAGGGGCGGCATACAAATCTAATTAATAAATAAAATAAATAAACTCCCAAACTGTAATTCTTTGCATCAGCACCCATATCCTTTGCTGTGTTTCAGTATCTGAATGGTAAGGAGAGTCAAAAGGGGGCTGAGCCAGTCTGAAGATTCCCAAAACCATTTCTGAGCCAGCTGCTCAAATGATATGAAATAAAGCATAGCCAAAGGCAATCTATCGCCTTGGCTGACAGTCTAAAAGAAATCAGGCCACCATCAAAGTCCCAAGATCAATATGGCTACCTCTAAGCTAGTAATATTTTTCTTTTTCCTATAGCATTGTATAGCATTGCTCCTTTTCATACCAGCCTACTTTCCCTGAATGAAAACATTATCTGTTCTAAACTGCTTAATTCTGGAGGAGTTGGTTGCAAAATCATATAATAGAATTTAAAAGCATCAATATGAAATGAAATAAAGTGAAGAGAATAAAAACCATATTTCAAAAAATCATTAGCACAAAATCAATGACCTTTTTCGTACGATTTCTACCCCCATGCTGTTCAAGAACCTGGTAGACCCTTCCAGCTTCAGTGTAAATTCCATTTTCGATCTTTCCTCCTGTTAATTGTTCTCAGTGGGTGAGAAGTTTCTGTCTATATATGAAGGCAGTTAGTCGGAGCTTTGACAGCATCCTTTCTACAGTCATTATGACATAAATTTCAAATCTGCATTCTACATTGTGATATACAGTTTTCCTTTTTATCAAATGATCCTTTAAACCTAAGGCTGCTTCAAATAACCTGACACATTTGCATTTTAGGGCTATCAGATCTGGGCTGCAAAATCCGAAGAACAGTTAGATGACAGCATACACTTTTTCATCACCTTTTGGTCATCTAGCTCAGTGTTTTTCAACCAGTGTGCCGCGAGACATGGTCAGGTGTGCCGCGTAAAAAAGAAGCTCAGGTTCCAGTCTCGCAACTTTTTGCTGAGTGAGGGAAAGAGAGAAAGAAAGAGAGAGAGAGAAAAAAAGTGAGAGAAAGAAAGCAAGAGAGAGAAAGAAAAGAGAGAAAGAGAGAGAAAGCAAGTGTCAGAGAGAAAGAAAGCAAGAGAGAGAGAGAGAGAGAGAGAGATAAATGAGCAAAAAGGGGAGGAAAAAAGAGAAATGAGAAAATGATTAAGACAGAGAATGAGAGGAAAGAGAGAGAAACAAAAGAGAGAGAGAAGTGACTCTTGATTTAAAGCATATGATAAAAAGCACCCAAAGAATAAGAGAGGGAAAAAACCCAGCCCTCACCTGTTTTTGGACACACACACACACACACACACACACACAATGGTGGGGAGGAGACAGGGATGGAAAAATAGAGGAAAGTGTCTTAGGGTGTCATTTTGTGTCATTTTTGGTTGATGGTGTACCCCAGGATTTTAAAATGTAAAAAATGTGCCGCGGCTCAAAAAAGGTTGAAAATCACTGATCTAGCTATCTCCAAGCCAAATCCTATAAATGTAAGCATGATGGAAAAGAGATTGCTTCATACCAACAAAATAGTATGTAAGTGTTCTGTCGGGCTCTCTGGTAGAATCCTCCCAAAAATTCACAGGTACAAATTTCAGACACACACACATTTGAAAATTCAAAACAATGTTCTTTATAATGAAAATTCACTTAAACCAAGCCCTCTTTTGGTATAGCAAAGAGCACTGGTCTCCAAACAAACTGGTAATTTGTACAAGTCCCTTATCAGTTCTGTGATACTTAGCTTGCAGCTGTGAAGCAATTCACAGTCCTTCTTCTTTCACAAATAGGAACACACTTTGCCCTAGTTTAATTTCAAAGCGGGGGAAAATCAGCACACAAGAGGTCAAAGTCAGTAAAGCAGTCACGAAACACAACAATCAGATAATCCTCCACAATGGCCAAACCCACAGGCTGCTATTTATAGCAGCCTCACTAATTACCACAGCCCCACCCAACCACAGGTGGCCTCATTTACTTTGATAATAATTTCTCAGTTGTTGTTGCCTATGCATCGCTCTCTGCATGCGTGGCTGTATCATTAACTCTTGTTCTGAATCCAAGGAGGAGCTAGATAATTGATCTCCTTCTGAGCTGTCTGCCCCACTCTCCTCCTCCCTGTCACTCATGTCTTCTTGGTCAGAGGAGCCTTCATCAGCAGATTCCACCGGGGGGGCAAAACAGGCCTGCAGCATGTGGATGTCTCCCCCACATCCACAGTCCTTGGGGCAGGAGCTGGGCCAGAGCTAACCACAACAGTAAGCAAACATTGTTTAAAGCAGAACGTACATACCCGTTGTATACAATTTCATGACAGCATAAATTCTTATGTACATACACTAGGCCATCAGTCAACTTCTATCCATATCTTTAAAATGTTTACTACTGTATGTCTACTTCTCAATTAAGTATGAGTGAGCAAAAGTTAAGCACTTTTATTTTGCATTTATTTTATAAAAGACTAAAATCAGTGCAGTTTATAATGACTGAATTATGCCTCTATATATTCATTTGTATATAATCAAATGTCAGGTTAGAATCAAGTGAGTAACTCAGTTACTACATGGACATAATAAAGCATAGGCAGATTTTATTATATAAAGGAGAAATATAGGTTAGTTGATTTCTAGATTGATTGATTGATTGATTGATTGATTGATTGATATCTTGCCTTTCCTCCACAAACTCTATTCAAGTCACTTGTTGTTCTCCCTTCAGTTTATCCTCTAATAGCAATTCTGTAAGAAAGACTGGTCATCCAATAATTTTTCATAGCTGAGTAGATTTGAATCTAAGTCTCCCCACATATAGCCTTAACCAGTCATACTGTACTTCTGTTTTTTAAAACAAAAGCAGACCCTTTTTCTATTACAGTCCTTTATTTACTTTCATTAGGTGATATTGGGCTTTCAATTCAAGTGACATTCATAGAATTGCAAACATGTGATCCTTAAATGCAGCATATACATTCTTATGTCAGAAGCATTAGATTCAACATTGAATGACTAGAGAAAACTTTAAAAGATGGTGAGGTATACATATGGAACACAATCTGATCCATAATAGCTATGTGCACACAAGATATTAAAAGCTTTGGCATTTTTTTTATTTTTTAGAACTTAGGCTAGTAAAGTACAAATATATTACTGTGCTATATTAACTGGCTATTTAACTTTATTCTTCCTACTTTATTACTATATTAGAAACATAGAAACATAGAAACATAGAAGACTGACGGCAGAAAAAGACCCCATGGTCCATCTAGTCTGCCCTTTTACTATTTCCTGTATTTTATCTTACAATGGATATATGTTTATCCCAAGCATGTTTAAATTCGGTTACTGTGGATTTACCAACCACGTCTGCTGGAAGTTTGTTCCAAGGATCTACTACTCTTTCAGTAAAATAATACTTTCTCATGTTGCCTTTGATCTTTCCCCCAACTAACTTCAGATTGTGTCCCCTTGTTCTTGTGTTCACTTTCCTATTAAAAACACTTCCCTCCTGAACCCTATTTAACCCTTTAACATATTTAAATGTTTCGATCATGTCCCCCCTTTTCCTTCTGTCTTCCAGACTATACAGATTGAGTTCATTAAGTCTTTCCTTATACGTTTTATGCTTAAGACCTTCCACCATTCTTGTAGCCCGTCTTTGGACCCGTTCAATTTTGTCAATATCTTTTTGTAGGTGAGGTCTCCAGAACTGAACACAGTACTCCAAATGTGGTCTCACCAGCGCTCTATATAAGGGGATCACAATCTCCCTCTTCCTGCTTGTTATACCTCTAGCTATGCAGCCAAGCATCCTACTTGCCTTTCCTACCGCCCGACCACACTGCTCACCCATTTTGAGACTGTCAGAAATCACTACCCCTAAATCCTTCTCTTCTGAAGTTTTTGCTAACACAGAACTGCCAATGCAATACTCAGATTTAGGATTCCTTTTCCCCAAGTGCATTATTTTACATTTGGAAACATTAAACTGCAGTTTCCATTGCTTTGACCATTTATCTAGTAACGCTAAATCATTTACCATATTACAGACCCCTCCAGGAATATCAACCCTATTGCACACTTTAGAGTCATCGGCAAATAGGCAAACCTTCCCTACCAAACCTTCCCCTATGTCACTCACAAACATATTAAAAAGAATAGGACCCAGAACAGACCCTTGTGGCACAAGTTAAATGATCTTCTATCCCAAAGTTAATTTTTCTATTATTATGATTTTCAGGTTGCAAACCAATTAAGCCAATACAAAAAGACTTAGATTTGCATTATCGACTATTGAAACTGCTGGGTTGATATATGTTTATTACATGGAATGTGGACTCACAGTTTTATACTGTTATTTACAACATGTTCTTACATTAAAAATTATTTTGTTTTAATCCCAAATGGAAGTTTTGGAGAGTTGTACATTGCTTAGAGTCAGTAGATTGAAGTGGCTATAAAGTTTGAAATAAAATAAAATGAAATGTATAGATTCTGTCTTAAAGCCCAAGACAAAAAATCCAAATAATTCTGGCTCCATTCATGTTGCATCAGCACCTTACACACCATGGTACCTTGCCAATCAAAAAGGGTCTTAAATGTGTCATTAATCAAGTCATTTTTGCTTGGAACAGTTAATCTGCAGGAAAAAAAGAATGATGCGGAAAATGCTATTAAAGCAAAAAAATTGTTATACCTTAAATGCTAATGGAGATAAAGTCATGAATGTTTATTACTTTATTTATTTATTTATTTATTTATTTATTTATTATTTAGATTTGTATGCCGCCCCTCTCCGCGGACTTGGGGCGGCTTTATCTTGTTAATCTTGTTAATAGAACTTGTTGTTTATCTTGTTAATAGAACTAGAAATCCCTTTTATTGTGATTTAAGAAAAAAATTGTTCCAATTTGTTGGATTTTTTAAAAAATATCACTTTCAGGTCAAACTCAACTTGTGGTGACTTTTGGGACATGTTCAAAATGTATTTGATTACATGTTATACCACTCTCAATTTGAATAGATTATGTGCTAATTTGGGGTGGTGGTGTGGTATCTCCAGAGGACATGAATTTGAGGCCAAAATAATTGATTAATCTCTTAGTGTCCATGTGCCACAAGGGTCTGTTCTGGGTCCTATTCTTTTTAATATGCTTGTGAGTGACATAGGGGAAGGTCTGGTAGGGAAGGTTTGCCTATTTGCCGATGACTCTAAAGTGTGCAATAGGGTTGATATTCCTGGAGGGGTCTGTAATATGGTTAATGATTTAGCTTTACTAGATAAATGGTCAAAGCAATGGAAACTGCAGTTTAATGTTTCCAAATGTAAAATAATGCACTTGGGGAAAAGGAATCCTCAATCTGAGTATTGCATTGGCAGTTCTGTGTTAGCAAAAATTTCAGAAGAGAAGGATTTAGGGGTAGTGATTTCTGACAGTCTCAAAATGAGTGAGCAGTGTGGTCGGGCGGTAGGAAAAGCAAGTAGGATGCTTGGCTGCATAGCTAGAGGTATAACAAGCAGGAAGAGGGAGATTGTGATCCCCTTATATAGAGCGTGGTGAGACCACATTTGGAATACTGTGTTCAGTTCTGGAGACCTCACCTACAAAAAGATATTGACAAAATTGAACGGGTCCAAAGACGGGCTACAAGAATGGTGGAAGGTCTTAAGTATAAAACGTATCAGGAAAGACTTAATGAACTCAATCTGTATAGTCTGGAGGACAGAAGGAAAAGGGGGGACAGGATTGAAACATTTAAATGTGTTTAAGGGTTAAATAAGGTTCAGGAGGGAAGTGTTTTTAATAGGAAAGTGAACACAAGAACAAGGGGACACAATCTGAAGTTAGTTGGGGGAAAGATCAAAGGCAACATGAGAAAATATTATTTTACTGAAAGAGTAGTAGATCCTTGGGACAAACTTCCAGCAGACATGGTTGGTAAATCCACAGTAACTGAATTTAAACATGCCTGGGATAAACATATATCCATTGTAAGATAAAATACAGGAAATAGTATAAGGGCAGACTAGATGGACCATGAGGTCTTTTTCTGCTGTCAGTCTTCTATGTTTCTATGTTTCTAAAAGGAAAAAATGAGCAGAATCCCAGTTTAGTCATTTTTGGAGAATCCTGAGATATCAAGTGACGCATTAAATCATGGATTTACCAGGTTTTCCTTAAAATTCAA
>NC_091963.1:35782696-36027048 GCF_031021105.1 Erythrolamprus reginae | reverse complement strand
GGTTAGCTATATTTTTCTACTGAAACATGTTCTAGACTTCCAGGAAATAAATGAATAAAAAGTACCTTTGGAACAACCATGACCTGGATGACTGAGAATCTCCAAAGACTTTTTTCCATAGCAAAAAGTCTATGGAGATTCTCAGTTATCCCTGTCATGGTTGTCCCAAAGGTACTTTTTATTCATTTATTTCCTGGAAGTCTAGAACATGTTTCAGTAGAAAAATATAGGAGGCAACTAGACTTTCTTGCTTTTTCTTTGAAGACATTTCATTTCTTTAGCTCCGACTGGATGATAGGGAATGTCTACAAGGAATATAAATCCTTCCATTCACCACCACCCAGTCAGAACTGAAGAAGCTTCTTAGATGAGAAGCAAAATGTCTTCAAAGAAAAAATAAGGAAGTCCAGTTACCTCCTGAAAAAGCAGCTTTGGGACAACCATAACCTGGATAACTCAGAATATCCATAGAGATAGACTTTCATTGAATGTACAGAATTTTTTCTTATATTTAATGTCTCTATTTTTTGCTAATCTATTTCTTGATAATAATTCTTAGTTCTACATATTTTGTAAAATTATAATTTTGCTGATATATTGATGTGTAAACATATTAACTAAAGGTACAGATAAATGATAAGTCCCACAAGGATTCTTGGCTTCATTCACATAGTATTATTTTTAGTTTGTTACCTGAACCAGCTGAGCATATGCCCAGCATGACCACCATGCCTGCAGTTGTGACACCAAGTAAACCAGTTGTTGAACTGAGCTAATTTCTTGTCCTTGCTGAGATCCACTTTTTCATCTGATTTGGATCCTCCTTTATGAAAAAACAAAACAAAACTATTTAACACTTTTTTCAGAATTGCTTATTAAATATTGTACTAGCAGAAAAGCTGTAATTAAATCACTAAAGAGAATTCAGACAATTCTAAAAATCTAAAATAATTCAAAGCTAAAAATCTGAGTTAAACGAACAATTTCAAACTAGGGAGACATACCTGGGCAGCAGGAAACTGGAGTGCCCATATTAATCAGACAAAGAGCACAGCGAGGAAGAGGTTTACGGCAACCAGGACAACTTGTGACTTTTGATTTGGTGGGTGATCCACTTACACCATATTGACTGAAACCTCGGCCTTGATGTGGTATAGTTGAGCAGCTATAAGAGATTGATTTTCCACAAAAGTTGCAACTTACAAATACCTAACAAGAAAAAAATAAAGCACATATTTATATTATATATTTATATTATCCTTTATATTATCAAAAACACAAAAGCAAATGATTTTCATTATAACATTAATATAATCTGAAACCACAAAATTATATTGATAAAGGCGTCTCTTTTACTAGAGCTCATCCATAAATGGAAAACTAGCACTGGGTTCTAAAATGTAACAAGCAAGATAGTGACATACTTTAATAAAGGTCCTTGAAGATACTAGATTAATTAAATTGCTACACAGCCCGGAAAATTATAACCATATTTACCTGTGCTAATGGTTTTGAGCTGGGATCCAGTTTACTTCGATGGATGTCAAATTCGGCTCGTTTGTGCCAAAATCTCCATGCATCCAGCAGATTCCGGTAACTTTCAATCCAATATTGAACTCGCTCATCTTTGAGCACGTCAGAGGGAGAACCCTGAAAAGATAGACAGCAACAAAACATATTTCTGATGAAGTTAAAAAATTATGGGGTGGGGTTTTTTTGCAAAGGTTAAAAAAACCTAGTTAATTTTGACAAAAAATAATTCTGCTTCTATTTTATATACTATCTCTAAACTTTAAAATTAAGTGATTTAGAAATAGTGAGAATATAGTCACAAAAAGTTTACTGAAGATACCACATAGATAATAAAAACACAATAGAATGAAAAATGATTTACCTCAAAGGAAAGTAAGAACATAAATATATGAAGCAAGCATAATATTTTCACAAATGTTGAATCTTGAGATTATTTTCAAAAAAGATACAAACCTGCAGCATACAATAGCTTGCTGTCTGAACGTCACCTGTTCTATCTACATAGCTTTCCATTAGATCAACTCCATCGTTTGTGAGTCCTGTCAGTAGGATTCCTTCAAGATTTCCAGATTCTTTCATTTCATTCGTTAGTTTTTCAACGAATCTGTTTAACTATTTTAAAAAAGAATATGATTTTCTTCAAGTCTTTAACCTGTTGTTATCTGTTTCCCACCCACACAAATATGGCATGCCTCTATATGGTATTAAATGTATATGGAAAAAAAGTTTCTCAATAGGAACAGAATATGAAATCCATTCATTAACATGAATGGGTAATACAGATTGTCCATGTCCTTCAATTCAAAATGTTTCTGAAATACTGTCATCTCATTAATTTGACATATCTGCAGAATATATGTGAGAAATTGCTAGGAGAAATTAGAAATTTGGATATGCTGAAGACAACTATGTTTAATAGAAAATAAAATTTATGGAACCTTTTTTTAAGAATGAAAGAAAATGCAAAAGCTATGGTGTTTAATATTATTAACAGCAGTAGGATTATGACAATAGAAAGCCAATTCAAAGTATTACAGGATTACCTGTACTCAAAATATCACACGGCAGTCACTATGCCATCAATAAAGGAAAATATTTGTAGCTCGGTTGAAATGAGAGGTCTTTGGTGCTCTCTGAGCTTGATTGTTTTCTTGTAAATGTTTCATTCCCCAAAGTAGATAATATCACTTTGTGCTACTTTGGGTAATGAAATGTCTGCAATGAAAACATCCAAGCACAGAGACGACCAAAGACTTGTATAGTTGCTATGAGCCATGAAATATGAAATTCAAATCCTAGAATAGTAATTCAATGCCTAGAATAGTACAAAATAGTAACCATTTTGATATTTCAGTTCCTGGCCTGATTACTTCGCCTTCGCAAAGAAGATGAGAAATTTGGAAACGTGTGTTATTATTTGTTATTTTCAACATAGTGTGTTTTCTGGAAAGAACTTTGAATAAAACAGAAAAAAATAGCAACACATCTGATCATCTTACCTGTATATCAGTTAAAAATTTACAAGCAAACGCCACTCTGTCTCGTACAGCAACATTACCTTCATTCTGAAAAAAAAATCACAGGCACACACATATATGTATGTATGTATATTTTCTATAATTAACATGATTCAATTTTTTTCATGAAAAATAAGGTGACAAGTAGGACAGTTTGTATTTCTACTGTAAAGTATCTATTGCAATTTGAAAAATATAAAATAAAAGTAAAAAAAGTTAAAGGCCCTATTTGGACAGGGAGTCATTGCTCACAGTCGCTCATGCCCTCATCACCTCGAAGTTCGATTACTGCAACGCTCTCTACATGGGGCTACCTTTGAAAAGTGTTTGGAAACTTCAGACCGTGCAGAATGAGGCCACGAGAGCCATCGTGGGGCTTCCCAGATTCGCCCACATTTCTACAACACTCCGTGGCCTGCACTGGTTGCCGATCAGTTTCCGGTCACAATTCAAAGTATTGGTTATGACCTTTAAAGCCCTACATGGCACTGGACCAGAGTACCTCCGGAACCGCCTGCTAACGCATGAATCCCAGCGACCGATAAGGTCCCAGAGTTGGCCTTCTCCGGGTCCCGTCGACTAAACAATGTCGTTTGGCGGGCCCCGGGGAAGAGCCTTCTCTGTGGCAGTCCCATCCCTCTGGAATCAACTCCACTCGGAAATTAGAACTGCCCCCACCCTCCTTGTCTTTTGTAAGCTACTCAAGACCCACCTATATCGCCAGGCATGGGGGAACTGAGACACCTTCCCCAGGTTTTTATACTTTATGTTTGGTATGTATGTGTTGTTTGGTTTTAAATGATAGGGTTTTATATGTCTTTTTCTCTTTTAATATTAGATTTGTTCCACTGTAACATTGTTTTTATTGTTGTTGTGAGCCGCCCCGAGT
This sequence comes from Erythrolamprus reginae, assembly GCF_031021105.1. Lineage (NCBI taxonomy): Eukaryota > Metazoa > Chordata > Lepidosauria > Squamata > Dipsadidae > Erythrolamprus > Erythrolamprus reginae. The sequence goes on along the minus strand of NC_091963.1, from coordinate 36,023,109 downwards.
CTTCGGAGAGGGGCGGCATACAAATCTAATAAATAAATAAATAAATAAATAATAAAGCAGTCCCTGCAGATTTTACTTCATTAGTCATTGCTGATTATATGGGGCAGTGCTCATCTCTGTTTCAAGGCCATTCAGCCAGTGCTGTTCAAAGACAATTCTGCAGTCATGTGGCCAGCATGACATGACGGAGCACTGTTACCTTCTCATTGAAGCAGTACCTATTCATCTACTCGCATTTGCACATTTTTGAAGTGCTGTGTTGGCAGGAGCTGGGCTGAGGATGGGAGCTTACCCCATCATGTGGTGGTCGAGTCTCAAACCTGGTTCTTTCCAGCTGACAAGCTCAGAGGCTTAAGCACTGAACCATCACACCATCATATTAAATATAAAAACAGTGTCAAATACTTTAAAACACAATACATTTTAATTAATCCTTCATTTTTTAATTGCCCGACTACTAGTATATATTACGGACCACACAATCATTTATCTGACTACCTTCTCACAAATGTCAGGGATTTTTCAAAAATTTTTGGATCAGAGAAAGAACAATTAATCAATGCAAAGGTAACCTTTCAGCTGTACAACCACAACACAATTTATCATAAAAATCTTTTGCCTTTGTCTAAAGGCTCAAAATTTATACCACTTTAACGGATAGATCAATTTCCTAATACGACACTGAATAATCTATATTTGCTTCATACTATTTCAACAATGATACAATTTTTTATTTTAAAAAGCTTACCAGAACCCCATCATAACAGCCCGATTCACTGGTCAAGAAAGCAAACATGGCACATAAGTAAGGATTGTTTAGCTGCAACCTAAGAGTGCTGCACATTTCTCTCCACAAGGAATTCTTTTCATCTGTATATCCTGACAATGCCATAGCAACCACGTTAAGATTTAGATCACCTGCATTGCAAAAAGACAATAACCCTAAAGTCAAAAAAAAAACCTAACAACATGGTAATCAACAAGTAATAGCTCAAAATGTTTCAAATTACATAAATTATTCTGTGAAATGCATCAATATTTTTTTAAATAAGAGAAAAATTTAAAAAGTCCTAGCTCAGTTCCAGCACATATGTGTGCAATGGCCAGATGACTTTTTGCTTGCACGGAGGTTCTGGGAGGGCATTTTTGGCTTCTGGGTGGATGGAGGAGGGTGCTACTGGGCCCACTAGAAGTTGGGAAATGGGTTGTTTCTGGTTTACAAAGAGCCTCCGGCGGGGCAGAGAAGGCAATTTTCGCCCTCCCCAGGCATTGAATTATGGGTGTGGGCACATGCGCAGGTACAATAGTGTGCATGCACGTACTTTTGGCATCCAAGGGAAAAAAGGTTCACCATCACTGATTTAGATAATTTGAAATTGTTGGAAAGTTATTGTTTTTAAAGGTCTTTATATAAGATTATATACTTTTTTTTTTAGAATTATTAATTTACATTTAATCATTAGATTGGAACACGATGGTTTAAATTAAATTTTGATAATGAAAGGGAAAAAAGAATAAAGAAAAGAAATAAACTTGACTATAGTCAATTGTAGGTAGGTTATAAAATTTGAATAATTTTATATTCAAATAATAATTACTATTTGTCTTTATAAGATTTACTTTTATAAAAGATTAACATATACAATTTATTTAATGTTGAAAAGGATTTAGATAACTGAAATTGTTGGACAGTACAATTATCATTTTAAAAGATCCTTATGTAAGATTATATAATGTATAAATTGGATTTTTTGTTGTTGTAGAGAGTTTAGATAATTAGCTTTTCTTCCCCCTTTAGTATTGTATATTGGGAAGTTATTAACTAACAGATGGAAATCTGGTGACGAGATTAGAATTTGTTTATGGATAATGAGTTAAAATAAAAAAACTTAGTAATAAAGTTGAAAGGGAGATGTGATACAGGAGAAGTGATCGGAAATTTAGGGCATTTAGAAATGACAGAATAAAAATAAAAAAGATGAGTAGGAATATAAATTGAGGTAAGGGAGGAGTATGGCCTAAAATTAAGAGGTATAAGAGATAATGGATATGTCTGGAAGATAAGCATTGGCGATTGATTTGGAAGAAAATTGAAAATTAAAGGTGGTAGACCCAAGAAACAAAAATAGGAGATAAGGAGACAGCATTAAAATAATAGTAGATATACCTAGTATTATACACACACACACACACACACACACAGAGAGATAAGGGAAAAGATATAAGTTTAAGAGTAGCACCAATCTTGGTATGCAGTTAGGGTTTTGAATTGCTCATCTATTCACTATAAAATGGATTAGAGGTACTCAGGGAAGGATAAGAGGAATGAAGAGAAAATGGAAATGAAGGGGGAAGAGGGAGGAGGGAAGCAGGAAAGAGGGAGAGAGGGAGAAAGGAGGTAGAGGGAAGAGAGGGAGGGGAGTAGTGTGAAATATAGAAGGAAAACAGACAGAAGATAAAAGCACAAAAGGTGAAAATTTAGGATATTTGTTTATGGTATTTTGGACAAAAATGTATAGTTATATATATTTTTGGTACTATGGTATAGGTATGGATGTTTATGTAAAGATGTTGAAAAAATAAAAAATTCTTTAAGAAAGAAATTTCAAATCAGTTATGTCGAGGCAAGCATATGTACGTCTGTGCAGTTTGGTGATTCAAATGAAGTAAATATAACAAAGATAAAAAATAATAAATTGAAAAAAGGAAAAGATCCATGCAATAACTATTGATAGCAATATAGAATTCAATTTTTAATGTATACTATACTGAAAGTTCTTAATGTTCGCAAAGCGAGATTTAAAAAATAAATAACAGTCATATGTTGGACTCATTCTTTAAAATCAGATGGTTAACTTTCCATTTACATAAAATTATCCTCTGTTACATCTTGATTTAATGAAATTTCCAAATAGAATGGGAAAAGGGGGCTGAGGTAAAATCCTAGCACAGCAGAAAATGGTGAAGGCTTATCTCCTCCAGAGTCCTTTAAGTCTTATCTGATTGTTGCCAAGAGAACACAGCCTGTCCTTGTAAATACACACTGCAATAATGAGTAAGTAACCTTGATCACCTCAGTGTGTCCCTGGTTCCTTGTGCCTGACACCCAGACTCAACAGAGCCAAAGCTTTTCAGGAGGTGACAAATTCTATTTTTTAAGAATATAGTTTGAAATAACATTAACATTCTTAATTATATTTCCTCCCAATCTTCTATTGTAACTGTATTGTAATAATTACGTGTAATTATTTGGAACTAAAACAAATACAGCTGGATGTGTATGTTAATAGGATGGGGGGATCAAATATCCATTCTTTGAGGGCTCAATAAACTTGAAATAGTTATTGAATTAATTTTTAGACAGCTATATTTTACAATTTCTTAACATTTGCCTCTGCTAATTCTGTAAAATTACTCTGAACCAATCAACTGAGATGAATTATATAAGGCTGCAACCAGATGGAGCATTCACTAGCTGGATGTCCTTGATTTCACCCAAAGTTCAAACCACATTTTTAAATTTGCGGCCTAGGAGAGAAACATCTGCTTCAACGTAAGACTGAACATCACACCACTCTTGTTCAAGATATCTGAATATTAATTTTTATATAGCGTTAGATAAATGACAAAGTTGTGGTCCACGTGTTTCTACAAGCTTGAATCTAAAGAATAGCCAGGGGAAAATAAACATATTAAGCACAATCCCACAGATTTTTGTGCAAGCCATGGGAGAAAACAGATTGGTAACAAATGAATTTTATACCTTCTACAAATAGAAATGTAACTTTAAACTAATTTTAAACACACTTTATTATGTGTCATTCTATAATGAAGCCTTGAATCAACAAAAGGGATTTTTGTACCTTTGGATTTAAGTGTTTAAAGCCATCTAATTAACAGATAAGCAGATAAATAATATTCAGCGTGAACAAACACTGTATAAGTGGCAGTACATCATAACACACCTTTGCCCGAAGATGCTCCTTTGTTCATTATCTGTATTGCCCTTCGGATGTCCAAATTGAACAATGCTACAGCAGCAGCTCGCTCCCAGTCTCCTTCTTGCTCCAAAGAACACAGAAAGGGTTCCACATCCAATTCAGCACCCTTCTTTACCCATCCACAAAGCTGCAGAGCCAATGACCTTTCTTCACTCGTATACTGAATAATATCAGCATGTCTTTCAGACCCACTTCGGCTCTGCCTCAAGTTCTCCGATGTTCCTGAAAAGGAATGAGATTGATTGGATACACAATAAGCACAACTTCTTAATATTTGAATGCCCTATGTTAAATTTATGATTAAAATATAGGCTTTTTAGCATTGTTGTGTTCACAAATTATCATTCAATCATGATATTAATTAGAACAATGCAATGAAGTAGATTCAAAGAGGAAAAATGATGCAATGTGTTGAATGCAGCATGTTGTACCTATAAGCACTTCCCTAAATCAAATGTTATTCTACCTTGAATCAAATGGCATACCATGCAGGTCCATGGAAAGATAGAATTTCTTTAAGAAGCTTTCAATGGATACATCTATAATATTGAATAAGCCATGAAGGAAACTCCTGAAAGACGTTCACTTTTAAATTATTTAAGATGTTACCAAATAATATGCAAAATGAACTTACCCATAGATGTTTTCACTATAGATTTGATGCCTGCATAAACCAAGGATCCTTTGTTTCCTGTGAATTTCTGATCCATATCATCAGCATATTGCTTCATAAGTATTTTCCAATATAGGAAATAAATTAATATGATGATGTGTGAGGCAAAAACCCACACACATTGCATTTATTTGTTTATTAATACAGGTATTCCTTGTTTTGCTACTAAGTTAGATGTGATATCATTAAGATACCAGCTTTGACTTGGTTTCCTTGATCCAAGGAATTGTACAAATACCCTCTTCAAAATTATTTGTGCAAGCTTAGTGTAATCCTATCAGTAATTAAAAGCTAATATCTCTGCAATAGCATAAAGTGGCTATAACAAATATCTGTTATAATTGTTAATAAGAAAATTCAGAGATTATCTTTCTTTCAGTCTTAAAATAATCTACAAAAATGCTGAATTCTTTAGACAAATTGTGTAACTGAAAGCCATTAGTACTGTTTTATATAATGACTCATAATTCCAGACCCCAAATGTCACCTTATGTTAAATTGAAAAAAAGGCACCAGCCCCCCAAAATCCACATGTTTCAGAGATCCCTGAAAGGCAGGAATCAGTCATTCTGTGCAGCAAATACTGTACTATTTTAAGGATATAGTGCAGAGTGTACCAAAGTGACTTCAGTTCTGGGTCTTCACTTCCTGCAAGAATATGGTTTCTCCATACCTGTTCTGTGTCTAGGCCATATCTGAATAAAGCCCTGAGGCGCATTTTGGCGGCTATGTCTTTTTCAAAAGATCTAGTTTCTTCTGTGCATTCATACAAATGTCTTCCACAAGCCCACATTAAAGAAGTAACTGGATTCCATGCCAGAGAGATTCTTTCAAACACAGTGAAATCTGACATAGTCCTGTTAGAAGCCACAACAACCATTCGATTTTGACTTGAAGGATGCCATGCAAAGGAAGCAATATAGTATTCACAAGGCTGAACACTTCTTTCAATGATTGTAGGTTCTGTTTCATCCCCTATCGGTGTGGGCGTATGCTGCATATCATAGAGCTTGATGACATTACTATCTCTGGTTAAAGTGGCGAATAAACCAGTTCTTGTAGGACACCATGCTGCTTTTATTAAAGGTTTTGGTTGTTCTGTCAGAGTTAATACAGGTTTCTCAAATTTTCTAAGGTCCCATATGGCAACCTGGCCTTCATAGAAGGAAGCCACACGATCATGGAAGTGTGGATCGACAGTAACACCCTGAACAGCTTTGGTATTCACAAACACTTTTTGGTTTGTGTTTCTAAGGTCAAAAATAGCCAGGTTTCGATGCATTCCAGCTAAAAGAAGTTTCTGATCTCGTGGAAGCCAACAAAGAGAAAGACAAGCATCATTCTGACCTAATTCATACAGTGATTTTGTTACGACCAATCCTGATTCAATATCACTTGAAAGTCTTAATTTCTCAGTGGCAATTGAAACTTCTGGAGTGTATTTACTACTTATATCCCAGATCAATACTGAAAAATCAGCTCGATGTTTATCCAAGCCAGCAGCAAGCCAGTTACTGTCCAATGGATTCCATGCCAAGGTGTTACACTGCCGAGCATGCTTTGGAACAAATTCTTTTCCTATCAAATCTTTGCATTTTGAATTGTGGTCTTGGCCAAGGCTAGTCAAGACAACTCTCCCATTAGCTTGCCCAACAGCCAATAGACATTCAGGATCATATTTAGGATACCAAGCTACACATTTCAAATATGGAGTCTCTGAATTAATGGACAAAAGAGTAGCTGCAGTTTCTTCAGATAAACGTACTGATCCTGCTTTGAGTTCTGAACTTACTGCAGATTCAATACGATAGAGACTGAGTTCCGAGTCACATAAAACAAATCTATCAACATGGTGTGGAGCCCACAGAATATCAGGTTTGGAGCCACTCATGCCTGCTCTTCCAAATTGGACAGCTTAAAACATTGTTGGAAAACTAGAGCCACGTTCATTCATATGGACCCCTTTTTTAAAAAAGAAAGAAGAAAAGAAATAACCAATGTTATAATATTAAATACTTTACATCATTCCAAATAAGCATTGCACAGTAGCATTCACTTTTCTTGTTCCTAGTTGGCAATTGCACAACCATTTTTTTTTCTGAATGGCTTACTAATTTAGCATCACTGCTCAGAGATTCAGATTTTGAGAAGCACTTAAAATGAGACTTTGGTCCCAGGCCTGAGGTTAATTTGTTGAGGGAAAAAGAGAGGAGACAGTTGCCCTACTATGTTTTAATATATGTTTTTAATCTGGATTGATTTGCCTTGCCTATGTTTTAAATTATTTTATATTAGATTTTGTAAGCTACAAAGTGTATTAGAGTGCTAAACTATAATGAATTTAATGAAATAACTCAACAAGTTATTTTTATTAAAGCTTCCTTCTAATGTTAAGCAAAAAAATTCACATGTATCTATAGATTGTCTGCTGATTTGTATTTTTACTGCTCACATGCTTATAAAAATTACTGTACAATACACAGTCCTTAGTTAACAACCACAATTGAGCTGAAAATTTCTATTGATAAGCAAAATTGTAAGTGAATCTATCTTCTCCATTAACTTTGCCTGTATTTTTTTTGCTCACTTTGTTAATTTTTCTTACTGGATTATGCATTAGAATAGATCAATTCTCATGCATAAAGTCAGTATGTATACAGATTGTGGCAGTTACTTTCTAAACCAGAGATAAATATTATATATGGAAGTTTTCAGTAGATTCTGGGAATTGCACTTTAGCAATAAATGCACCACCATGCCTTCCGTCCCATCCTAATATTTCTATTTTATTAGTACCATGTATATAAACATTGTTATACCTTTGTATACCACCATATGTACTTGACAAAACAATAAAATAAATATCTTCTCATCTCATGCTCCACACTACTTCATGGTGGGTTGTTGTCATTGTTTTCCATATTAAGGACAACAAGTTGTCAATAAGTTCCCACATACTGTGGATTCAATTAAGTGGTGACGAATTTGAGGGGAAACGTCATTATCCACCAACATACGTTTAGTATAAAATTTGAACATTAAAGCAATGAGCTTCGCAATGCTCGTTAACAATTACAACATCCCCAAACAACAGCGCAGGATTTAGAAAAACCTTTAGGAATGTTAACGTGCGTTGCCATCTCATCCTGACGAAAGTCTAGCTTAACGTTTAAAAGTCGGAATTATGATTTTACCGTGACGGACATGTTCAAATTCTGTGCCCGCATCCCCACCACCACCACCGAAAATCACATCCGGAGAGGGGGGGGGGAATCTGCCCAGATACGCCGAATGCTCCGCGCGCAGTAAAAGCGCGGCTGATTGCTGCCACCACGAAGTGAACTTCAGAGAGAAACCCGTGAACCGGGCAGGATGGGCCCCGCAACGCCCACCGGAGCTCCCGCAGAGAGGCTGCTGGAATCACACAGATGAAAGCGAGAAAGAGAGAAGGGGGAAAAAAATCCTTTCAAAAACATGAAAGCAGCTCCACAACAGTTCGGACTTCCGCCTTCAAAGAAGTATCTACTTCCGGCATGGAAGAGTAAATGCTTCCGAGAAGGATTGTGGGATGTGTGTTAATGACAGTTTTATGTGGGATTCCGCTTTTTTCCCCAAAGCGGCGCATGAATTGTTTTGGGTAGACTCGGCTTCCGAATTGCGGGTTTCCCGCGAATGCTGCCAGGCAGGTCCGGTCGGGTTGACTGATAATTGCATTGAAGGCCTTTTCCAAGGGAGCGAAGCAGCCTATCTTTTAGAAGGACAAAACTATCGTATCACAGAAAGCAGAACAAATAAAACAAATACTACACATTATTTATTTACTTACTTACTTACTTACTTACTTACTTACTTACTTACTTACTTACTTACTTACTTACTTACTTACTTACTTACTTACTTACTTACTTACTTACTGTTTGTTTGTCCAATACACAATAATACACAATGAAGGTAATAGAGGACACCTTTGAGGAAATAGAATTAGAGAAAGAATAGAAGAGAGCATAGGATAAAATAATCAATGAGAGAATAGAAGAAAAATATTTTTAAAGATATCAAAATAAAGTGTTAAATAGTTAAATTTACTAGACTGAATACAGTGGTACCTCGAGATACGAGTTTAATTCGTTCTGGACCTGGGCTCTTAAGTCGAGCAGCTCTTATCTCGAACGACTTTTCCCCATAGGAATTAATGTAAATAATTTTAATTGGTTCCAGCCCTAAAAAAACTCACAAAGTTAGTCTAAATTATGCAGAAAGACATGTTTTTAATGAAGAAATGTACATGTACATATAAATGAATAATGAAGTTTCTTTCACTTAACTTGTAAACTTTCTTAAACTTTTAAATTTACATATGTTCAACTTCTCTGCCACCCAATCCTGTAGGACAGAGGTCCCCAACCCTTTTTGCACCAGGGACCGGCTTTAAGCGATCAAGAGAGGAATGGGTGAATGAATGGACGGAGGGTGGGAAGGAAGGAAGGAAAGAGGGAAGGGACAGGAACAGAGGAAGGAAGCAAGGAAACTTATGAAAGGGGAGGAGAGTAAGAGAGGAATGAGTGAAGGGAGGGAGGGAAGAAGGTGGGAAGGAGAAAGAAAAGAAGAAATAGAGGAAGGGAAGGTAAAAGAGAGAAAGAAAAAGAGCAAGCAAGCAAGCAAGCAAGCAAGCAAGCAAGCAAGCAAGAAAGAAAGAAATAAAGAAAGAAAGAAAGGGGGAAGGGACAGGAACAGAGGAAGGAAGCAAGGAAACTTATGAAAGGGGAGAGTAAGAGAGGAATGAGTGAAGGGAGGGAGGGAGGGAAGAAGGTGGGAAGGAGAAAGAAAAGAAGAAATAGAAGGGAAGGTAAAAGAGAGAAAGAAAAAGAGCAAGAAAGAAAGCTGCAAGCACCCCCCCGAGCCCCCCAGGCCGGCTGCAACCTTTTAAAACACGCGCGCCGCTTCGCAGCTGTCTCCTGAAGCCGAACGCGGAAGTTAGCGTTTGGCTTCAGGAGACAGCTCCTTGGCGCTTGTATCTCGAATTTGGGCTTGTAAGTAGAACAAAAATATCTCTCCCCTCCCAGCTCTTATCTCGAGTTGCTCTTAAGTAGAGCAGCTCTTATGTCGGGGTTCCACTGTATATCATATAGAGATATTTGATAGATAAGTTTATTTTGCCGAATTGGTCTAAACCACAATGATATACAGTGATCCCCCGTTTATTGCGTCCCCAACCATTGCGAACAGGGTACTTCGCTATTTTTCAACCCGGAAGTCAAAATACCATCTACGCATGCGTGCCCGTGGGCACGCATGCGTAGATGGCAACCGGGAGATCAGCTGCTGGGCGGCTTCCCTGAGTCTTCCCCCTCTTGCTGGCGTCAGCGAGGAGTTTCCCCACCGCCCACGCAAACTCCTCGCTGCCGCCCGCCCTTCGCCCGCCCACGCCGTTCATTCTCGCCGCACGGGCCTGTCCACGCTGTCTCTCGGCGCTTTCCAGCTGAGTCCGGGAGCGAACTCGCTCCCCGACTCAGCACGAAAGCCCCGAGAGACAGCGTGGACAGGCCCGTTCCTTGGCGCTGTCTCTCGGGGCTTTCGTGCTGAGTCCGGGAGCGAACTCGCTCCCCGACTCAGCACGAAAGCCCCGAGAGACAGCGTGGACAGGCCCGTTCCTTGGCGCTGTCACTCGGGGCTTTCGTGCTGAGTCCGGGAGCGAACTCGCTCCCCGACTCAGCTGGAAAGCGCCGAGAGACAGCGTGGACAGGCCCGTTCCTTGGCGCTGTCACTCGGGGCTTTCGTGCTGAGTCCGGGAGCGAACTCGCTCCCCGACTCAGCTGGAAAGCCCCGAGAGACAGCGCCAAGGAACGGGCCTGTCCACGCTGTCTCTCGGCGCTTTCCAGCTGAGTCGGGGAGCGAGTTCGCTCCCGGACTCAGCACGAAAGCGCCGAGAGACAGCGCCCCCCGGACCCCCAACCCGGGTTTGGGGGGTGGTAGGAAGCTCCCATTGTTGGCGGAGACCTTTTAAAACACTCGCGCGGCTTCCAGGACTCGGTTTGGAAGCCGCGCGAGTGTTTTAAAAGGTCTCCGCCAACAATGGGAGCTTCCTACCCCCCCCCCGAGCCCCCAACCCGGGTTTGGGGGGTGGTAGGAAGCTCCCATTGTTGGCGGAGACCTTTTAAAACACTCGCGCGGCTTCCAGGACTCGGTTTGGAAGCCGCACGAGTGTTTTAAAAGGTCTCCGCCAACAATGGGAGCTTCCTACCACCCCCCCCGAGCCCCCAACCCGGGTTTGGGGGGTGGTAGGAAGCTCCCATTGTTGGCGGAGACCTTTTAAAACACTCGCGCGGCTTCCAGGACTCGGTTTGGAAGCCGCGCGAGTGTTTTAAAAGGTCTCCGCCAACAATGGGAGCTTCCTACCACCCCCCCCCGAGCCCCCAACCCGGGTTTGGGGGGTGGTAGGAAGCTCCCATTGTTGGCGGAGACCTTTTAAAACACTCGCGCGGCTTCCAAACCGAGTCCTGGAAGCCGCGCGAGTGTTTTAAAAGGTCTCCGCCAACAATGGGAGCTTCCTACCACCCCCAAACCCGGGTTGGGGGCTCGGGGGGGGTGGTAGGAAGCTCCCATTGTTGGCGGAGACCTTTTAAAACACTCGCGCGGCTTCCAAACCGAGTCCTGGAAGCCGCGCGAGTGTTTTAAAAGGTCTCCGCCAACAATGGGAGCTTCCTACCACCCCCCAAACCCGGGTTGGGGGCTCGGGGGGGTGGTAGGAAGCTCCCATTGTTGGCGGAGACCTTTTAAAACACTCGCGCGGCTTCCAAACCGAGTCCTGGAAGCCGCGCGAGTGTTTTAAAAGGTCTCCGCCAACAATGGGAGCTTCCTACCACCCCCCCGAGCCCCCAACCCGGGTTTGGGGGGTGGTAGGAAGCTCCCATTGTTGGCGGAGACCTTTTAAAACACTCGCGCGGCTTCCAGGACTCGGTTTGGAAGCCGCGCGAGTGTTTTAAAAGGTCTCCGCCAACAATGGGAGCTTCCTACCACCCCCCCCGAGCCCCCAACCCGGGTTTGGGGGGTGGTAGGAAGCTCCCATTGTTGGCGGAGACCTTTTAAAACACTCGCGCGGCTTCCAGGACTCGGTTTGGAAGCCGCGCGAGTGTTTTAAAAGGTCTCCGCCAACAATGGGAGCTTCCTACCACCCCCCCCCCCGAGCCCCCAACCCGGGTTTGGGGGGTGGTAGGAAGCTCCCATTGTTGGCGGAGACCTTTTAAAACACTCGCGCGGCTTCCAGGACTCGGTTTGGAAGCCGCGCGAGTGTTTTAAAAGGTCTCCGCCAACAATGGGAGCTTCCTACCACCACCCCCGAGCCCCCAACCCGGGTTTGGGGGGTGGTAGGAAGCTCCCATTGTTGGCGGAGACCTTTTAAAACACTCGCGCGGCTTCCAGGACTCGGTTTGGAAGCCGCGCGAGTGTTTTAAAAGGTCTCCGCCAACAATGGGAGCTTCCTAGCACCCCCCAAACCCGGGTTGGGGGCTCGGGGGTGTGCTAGCGAGCCTCCCATGTCGGCGGGGATGTTTTAAAACACCCGCGCGACTTTCCAATGAGTCCCGAAGACAACGCGTTTGTCTTCGGGACTCATTGGAAAGTCGCGCGGGTGTTTTAAAACATCCCCGCCGACATGGGAGGCTCGCTAGCACACCCCCGAACCCCCAACCCGGGTTTGGGGGTGTGCTAGCGAGCCCCTCATGTCGGCGGGGATGTTTTAAAACACCCGCGCCGCCCCCAATCTTAGGCTCCTCGCTAGCGCTGCAGAAGTAAAAACACCCTCTGCACATGCGCAGAGGGTGTTTTTACTTCCGCAGCGCTACTTCGCGAAAACCCGCTCGTTGCGGGGGGTCCTGGAACGGAACCCTCGCAAAGAGCGGGGGATCACTGTAATTGGTGGAAAGTATTGGAAAGTTAAAATTTCTATAATAGCATATATTATATAGAGATATTTTATTGATATGTTTACTTTTCTGTATTGATCTAAACTATAATTAGTTTTTTCTTTCTGTATTAAGACCTCTATGCTGAGTGGAGCAATTGTAGCTCCTTTTTGTGTTAAATGTAGTGTCTTGTCAATTTAATGTTTGTTCGTTTTGTTATGTCTTTTATTCTGAATATTAATAAAAATATTTTTTTTAAAAGAGAGAATAGAAGAAAGATACAGGGATAGAAGAGAAGATATATGGGATATAGGAGAGACAATAGGACAGGGGTTGGAAGGCACTCTAGTGCACTTATGCACTATGATCATATATGTAGTATAATATGTGTATACTGTATTATGTTATATACACACATTATGGTATATTATTTTGTAAGCCGCCCTGAATCCTTTGGGTTTGGACGGCATAGAAGTCGAATAAATGAATAAATAAATTTTGGCAAACCAGATGATTGGCAGATTCAGTTTTAAAGGACTCATTAAATTGTCTATGGAGATTCTCGGTTATCCAGGGTTATGGTTGTCCCAAAAGTGCTTTTTTCAGGAGGCAACTGGACTATCCTGTTTTTTTCTTTGAAAAAGTTTTGATTCTCATGCAAGAAGCTTTTTCAGCACTGAAGAAGCTTTTTGGATGAGAAGTGAAAGGTGTTAGAGTTCCAGTTTAAGCATTCACAAAATTACTGGTTTTTTTTAAAAAAAATATTAAATTTGTTCGCTGATCATCCTACCAAATGCAACTCTGGGAGAATTACAACCAAAGAAATAAAACTATTTAAAATATGTAATTCCAATAATACTAAAAACAAATTTTATAATTAAAGATCTGAAGCAGGATGCAGGGAAGGGGAAGAGGGGATTTTCAGTTGGTCCATCAACCACCTCCAGTGTGATATTCTTCTGTTGCAGCCCCAAACTAAACAAGCAGAGGCAGGTCTTCAGAAGGTTAGGGGATAAGTTCTGATCTCTATGGGACAAGATGTTCCAAAAGACAGGAGCCAATTTTCTTGAGCAGGGGGAGTCTGCAGCATGCCTCCTTTGCCTTCACAGATGGGGTGAGACTGTTCCATTGGGGTGAGACTCAGATAAGCAGTGTAAACACATTGTGGTGTGTTATTTTTAAATTCAACCTACAATTTTCATATATTAGTTGAGAAAAGATAATATTTTGAGAATGAATTGTATTTGAATTAAAAATTAAGTTTATAGATTGATTGGACATATCCAGAATAATTTAGTAACCAGCAACTTCTGTTCTGTGCTCAGTGAGATTGAAGTAAACTTTTATCAAATTGCACAGTTATTATTATGAGGTTGGAAATCAAATCTAGGAATGATTTTTCAGCTCCTTTATGTGTATCCATATAGGAAAAAAGTTATAAGAATTTCCAAATTTTATCATAAGCCTAGCTATTTAATAGTCCTAAATTAAATTAGTTGCCACTGAAACCCACAAGGTGGAGCTCAATTCATTCAGTTGAAAATGTAAGGACATTATCCACAGACACAGTCCTGATATAGAAACATAGAAACATAGAAGACTGACGGCAGAAAAAGACCTCATGGTCCATCTAGTCTGCCCTTATATTATTTCCTGTATTTTATCTTACAATGGATATATGTTTATCCCAGGCATGTTTAAATTCAGTTACTGTGGATTTATCAACCACGTCTGCTGGAAGTTTGTTCCAAGGATCTACTACTCTTTCAGTGAAATAATATTTTCTTACGTTACTTTTGATCTTTCCCCCAACTAACTTTGGATTGTGTCCCCTTGTTCTTGTGTTCACTTTCCTATTAAAAACACTTCCCTCCTGAACCTTATTTAACCCTTTAACATATTTATATGTTTTGATCATGCCCCCCATTTTCCTTCTGTCCTCCAGACTATACAGATTGAGTTCATGAAGTCTTTCCTGATACGTTTTATGCTTAAGATCTTCCACCATTCTTGTAGCCCGTCTTTGGACCCGTTCAATTTTGTCAATATCTTTTTGTAGGTGAGGTCTCCAGAACTGAACACAGTACTCCAAATGTGGTCTCACGATGAAGGTTATGGAGGAGATACTCATAGTAAAATATATCTAAGAAATAATAGAAAAGAAGGTATAGTAATAGAACATATCAATGAAAGAATAGAAGAAGAGATATAGGAATAAAAGAAAGGTATAGGAGAGCAATAGGACAGGGGATGGAAGGCACTCTAGTGCACTTGTACTCGCCCCTTACTGACCTCTTAGGAATCTGGATAGGTCAACTGTAGATAATCTAAGGGTAAACTGTTGGGGGTTTGGGAATGACACTATGGAATCCGGTAATGAGTTCCACGCTTCGACAACTCGGTTACTGAAGTCATATTTTTTACAGTCAAATTTGGAGTGGTTAATATTAAGTTTAAATCTGTTGTGTGCTCTTGTGTTATTGTGCACCTTTTCTCCTCTGTATATGCATATAGCCATATCATTTAATATCTATTACTTTCTGCTATAAACAAAAATACAGGATAAAGCTTAAATGATTAGATAGAAAGTTGTGGAACACAGTCTAGATGTCAAAAGCAGCTGTTGACACCAATTTCTCAATGTCCTGACAGGAATGGCTGCAACTACTGTGAAATAATGCTTCAATACCAGATAGCCCAGACGTTGGTAGTATCAACAGCTATTGGGATGTCCAGGAAAATAATGTTAAAGTTTTAACATTAATGGAGCGGGCCCAGGAAGCTTTTTTTCTATTCATTTTATAACTACCTCCCTTAAGAAGATGAAAGCAGATCCCTTACTTATTTTATCTTTTTACCATAACAGGAAGTTCCAGCACAATCAATTTAATCAGCCAGGAAGGACACAAGTTGAGCAAACAGCTGGTAGCCTTCACCTCTCTACATGTCCTATTCTCTTCCGTTAGATGTATAAATGGAAGAGAATCTATGTGAATAGGAATAGCGGTTTTCAATGCTACCTTCATATGACCTCTCCCAATGCTGGAGTTGCTATTGAAGAAATCTAATAAACTTTGCCTGCAAAGCGCAATGGATATTGCTTACAGTGAGCTTCTTAGGCATACAAATCCAATAAATAAATAAATAAATAAATAGATAGATAAATAGATAAATAGATAAATAGATAAATAGATAAATAAATAGATAAATAAATAGATAAATAAATAGATAAATAAATAGATAAATAAATAGATAAATAAATAGATAAATGTATGTCATGGGATGAGATATTCTATAATAATAATGATAATAATAATAATAATAATAATAGTTAATTATCCGAGTCTGTGGAGAGGGGCGGCATACAAATCTAAATAAATAAATAAATAGATAGATAGATAGATAGATAGATAGATAGATAAAAAATAGATAGATAAATAGATAAATAGATAAATAGATAAATAGATAAATAAATAGATAAATAAATAAATAAATAGATAAATAAATAGATAAATGTATGTCATGGGACGAGATATTCTATAATAATAATGATAATGATAATGATAATAATAATAATAATAATAATAATAATAATAATAGTTATTAATTATCCGAGTCTGCAGAGAGGGGCGGCATACAAATCTAAATAATAAATAAATAAATAAATAAATAAATAAATAAATAAATAAATAAATAAATAAATAAATAAATAAATGTCATGGGACGAGATATTGAATGATATCGAAAGTTATCACTGATTTTACATATAGACACAAAGCAAAAATAATGCCTCTTCACTACATCTACTGACACTGAATAGCAAATAGTTTTGGGCAGAGCCCAAATTCACATTCAAATCAGTTTGTTCCTTCATTTTGCTGCAGGGTCCATTAGCCTGCTTTATTGCCTCATCTCCAGATGAATCAAGGTGCTGCTTGAGATTTGCTAGAGCAGAATTTTGCAATTGGGCTGCAGAAATGGCCAGCGAGCGTGCACACACATGCATCACTTGTGTGAGCACTGGGCAAGCGTGTATGTGTGCACTCCATTTGCATGATCAACAGGCTTGCATGCATGCCACTTGTGCAAATTGTGCACTTGCCAGCTGCTCATGTGGGGCCACCTCTTCTCCGTCTCCCCTGCCAATCTGCTAAACCAGAAACATTGGGGAACTCTGTGCTAGAGGGAAGAGCATGTTTATGAGTGGGTCAGTTCTGGAAGCCATCTTTTACTTTTGAGCCTTCTGGACCACCACATTTCTTCTGTGAGAAATTGGGAGGGGGGAATTGTACGGAGTGTGGGTGATATGTAGTCAAAACAACATTCTTTTCAGAAACTCAAGGCCATTTTCCCTTGCAGCTGCAAAAAGGACACTGGGAGGCATCTCCAGTTTTGGACGGTGCCTGATTGGATCATGTGATGGATATGTGGGTGTTGGGCCGGAACCTGAACTTTCTTTTGGGTTAAACTTGGGGAAAACTTATGTGGGGAAAACTTGGAAACTTTCAGATTCGGGTTTTCTCAGATGTGCCAATATGACATCTCTAATAAAATGGAAATTTGAGGAAATTCCAGCCTTAGGTTTTATTGCATTGGGGGTATTACTTGGAACCCTGACATAGTGACAAGCACCACAGTTATATCTCCACAGATAGCTTCAATATCAATAGAATCCCTCAGAGAGTTCCTTAAACATATAAAATTAGCAGATATTAATTTTATGGGATTATAGCACTGGTCATACCAACAGCCTCCCCATCCTCTATATACTATTGAATGGGAGAAATGATTTGAAAGGTTGTTGTCTTTCAAAATGCTGTTGTTTTAATCAAAAATAGATCATGCCAAACAAATCTTATTTCATTCTTTGACAAAGTGACTAAATTAGCGGACACTTTAAATACTGTCATCATAGTATACTTGGATTTCAGTAAAGCATTTGACAGTATAAACCACAATCTACTTTTTGATAAACTAGAAAAATGTGGGACATACAGCAAATATGACTTCAGTAACCAAGTTGTCGAAGCGTGGAACTCATTACCGGACTCCATAGTGTCATCCCCAAACCCCCAACACTTTACCATTAGATTATCTATGGTTGACCTATCCAGATTCCTAAGAGGTCAGTAAGGGGCAAGTACAAGTGCACTAGAGTGCCTTCCGTCCCCTGCCCTATTGCTCTCCTATATCTCCTATACCTTTCTTCTATTCCTATATCTCTTCTTCTATCCTTTCATTGATATGTTCTATTACTATACCTTCTTTTCTATTCTTTCATAGATATATTTTATTATGAGTATCTCCTCTATAACCTTCATCACGTATTTTACTATGTGTATATAGATATATACCAACTAAAACCCTCATTGTGTATTGGACAAAATAAATAAATAATAAAACCACCACCAGGTGGATTCATAACTGGATGACAACTGCAGTCAATGTTTAGTCCTTAATGAAACCACATGGAGGGGGGTAAGCGGTGGGGTGCCTAAGATTCTATTTTACACACAATATTCTTCAATATCTTGATAAACCATTTTGATGAGAGGATAGAACTCATCAAATCTGCAGATGACACCAAGCTGGCAGGAATAGCAAACTTCAGAAGATAGCCTCAAGATCCTGAGCGATTTCAATTAACTGGATCATTGGGCCCTATATAACAAGATAAATTCAGTGGAGATAGAAGTCAGGTTTCACATGTAGGCAAGAAAATCAAATGTACAGGTAGAGATTGGCTTAAACGTGACACAATAATAATAACTGCAAGAGGGATTTGGAATCCTAGAGGACATTTAAATATGAACCAATAGTATGCTGCAGCCACCAAAAAAGCCAATACAATGCTAAGCTGCATTAACAGGGATAGAATCAAAATCACTTGAAGTGTCAGTACTGTTTTATAATGCCTTGATCAGATCACACCTGGAATACTGCATTCAGTATTTTGTCACCGCAATATAAAAAAGATGGAAAGAGTGCAGAGCAGAGAAACAAAGATGATTAGGGGCTAAAGGCTAAGACATGAATAATGGTTGCAGGAATTGGTATAGAAGGACTAGGACAATATGAAGAATGGTTGCAGGAATTGGTATAGAAGGACTAGGACAATATGAAGAATGGTTGCAGGAATTGGTATAGAAGGATTAGGACAATATGAAGAATGGTTGCAGGAATTGGTATAGAAGACTAGGACAATATGAAGAATAGTTGCAGGAATTGGTATAGAAGGACTAGGGCAATTGTGCTCCACTATTTGAGGGGATCCATAAACAAGATACCATTAATCTAATTTCCAAAGCATCAGAAGGCATGATAAGAAGGGATGGATGTAGAGGGGCGGCATACAAATCTAAATAATAAATAAATAAATAAGAAATAAATAAATAAATAAATAAATAAATAAACTATCTAGAGCTATGGAGAAATTGCCTAAGCATGAAAACAAATAACCAATGGAACTCCTTCAGAAATTGTGGTACTTCATCACTGGACGCTTTTAAGAAGAGGCTGAACAGCCATTTGTCTGAAATGCTATAAGGTTTTCTGTTTGAACAGGGGATTGGCCTAGATCAGTGTTTCCCAACCTTGGCCACTTGAAGATATTTGGACTTCAACTCCCAGAATTCCCCAGCCAGCGAATGCTGGCTGGGGAATTCTGGGAGTTGAAGTCCAGATATCTTCAAGTGGCCAAGTTTGGAAACACTGGACTAGATGACCTCCAAGTCCCTTCAAACTCTGTTATTCTATTATTCCTTTGAGACAAGCCAAAAGTATCCTATTATATATAGCAGTGATTCCCAAAGTGTGGTACGCGCAGGGGTGGGCAGTAGGCAGAATGGGGTGGAACACAGTTCCGCTGGCGAAAATGAAGCTGTGTGTGCAGCTTCAGCTGATCACCGGCTGTCACTTCCTGGATTATTGGTCTTGGCTCGGCTCTTCTTTTTCCCTGCTGCTGCTGCTGCTGTGTCTGCGCTCCTTGCTTTTTTCCTCTTTCCTCCTTCCTGGCCTTGGATGACCTTCCCTCTCTCCTGCCTGGCTCCCCTCCAGCCTCGCGTGGCCACCTCCCACCTGAGATGCAAGCAGAAGGCATGGGTGGAAGCGGTGCTGGCAGCATTTATGCTTCTGGCTACACCTGTTCGCCTAGCTACCCAGCCTGAGGTGGGGGGGTGATCGTGGGAAACGCAAAGCAAATTGTCACCCCAGCGAGTGACACTGGTGAGATTGTATGTTGAGGACTTAACAGTTCACTTGAACAATGCCACTCCTGTCCAGTCACATGACTATTAAGCCCCACCCACAAAATAAGCCACACCCACAGTCATAGTTCCCTCTAAGCTGAGCAGTGAGCAATGGCTCACTTAAAAATCATCATCAACTCAGAGTTTTTCAAACCTGCCCAGAAGCCGAGAGGGAAAGAGTGAGAGGGAAAGAGTGCCGCCCAGTCCCGAAGGGACTGCCGCTCAGACACTATACTTTTCTGCCCACCCCCCCAAAAAATTAGAGGGAACACTGCCCACAGTGTGGCAGTAAAAATTTTGGCTGCCCATTACTGGGTACACGTACCCCCAGGGATACGGGAAGAGTTTGGTGAGGGTACACATTCAGAAAAAGGTCTGAAATATATCTTGCCTTTTTCAAGGTCATATTTATGTGAAGTTGCTTTTTCAGAATTTGTAGACATTAAGTAAAAAAAAAGGGATAGACTATTGGACGTGGAACCACATCTCAGATTAAAATTAACAACCAGGGAACCAAATTATGACGATCTGTCATCTCAGCACAAACAATTCCATCCTTCTCATTGATCCAAATAAATGTTATTTATAATATAACTTTTATTTATATTTTATTATGAATAATTTTATTTTTCATTTATTATTATTTTGTGTATGTACCAAAAAATGAAAACATAAATATATTTTGATTGTTATTAAAATACATCCTTTTTTTTGATGAGGGGTACTAAGTGTTACAAAAATTATAGAAGGGGTACATATATAGAAACATAGAAACATAGAAGTCTGACGGCAGAAAAGGACCTCATGGTCCATCTAGTCTGCCCTTATACTATTTTCTGTATATTATCTTAGGATGGATATATGTTTATCCCAGGCATGTTTAAATTCAGTTACTGTGGATTTATCTACCACATCTGCTGGAAGTTTGTTCCAAGGATCTACTACTCTTTCAGTAAAATAATATTTTCTCATGTTGCTTTTGATCTTTCCCCCAACTAACTTCAGATTGTGTCCCCTTGTTCTTGGGTTCACTTTCCTATTAAAAACACTTCCCTCCTGGACCTTATTTAACCCTTTAACATATTTAAATGTTTCGATCATGTCCCCCCTTTTCCTTCTGTCCTCCAGACTATACAGATTGAGTTCATTAAGTCTTTCCTGATACGTTTTATGCTTAAGACCTTCCACCATTCTTGTAGCCCATCTTTGGACCTGTTCAATTTTGTCAGTATCTTTTTGTAGGTGAGGTCTCCAGAACTGAAGACAGTATTCCAAATGTGGTCTCACCAGCATTCTATATAGCGGGATCATAATCTCCCTCTTCCTGTTTGTTATACCTCTAGCTATGCAGCCAAGCATCCTACTTGCTTTCCCTACTGCCTGACTGCACTGTTCACCCATTTTGAGACTGTCAGAAATCACTACCCCTAAATCCTTTTCTTCTGAAGTTTTTGCTAACACAGAACTGCCAATACAATACTCAGATTGAGGATTCCTTTCCCCCAAGTGCATTATTTTACATTTGGAAACATTAAACTGCAGTTTCCATTGCTTTGACCATTTATCTAGTAAAGCTAAATCATTTACCATATTACAGACGCCTCCAGGAATATCAACCCTATTGCACACTTTAGAGTCATCGGCAAATAGGCAAACCTTCCCTACCAAACCTTCCCCTATGTCACTCACAAACATATTAAAAAGAATAGGACCCAGAACAGACCCTTGTGGCACACCGCTTGTAACCTGTCTCTGCGCAGAATACTCGCCATTGACAATAACTCTGTGATGTCTACTTTGGATATGTCAAAAGTTTGGGAAACACTGATATATATACTATCAGAATATTGAAATACTAAAAGTACTTCTCCCATTCCTCACCTTTACTTTCCAGAGAATTAGATATAATAATCATATTTCTTATGTAGGTGTAGAAATTTCTTGTCAGACCATTATCTAGGGTAAATTTTTCCTTCTCCTCTTGTTATTTTCACAGATTGTTATGTAAAACTCTATTTTCTTGCTACATCTCCATGGATTGTCTTGACTTTACAACTTTGGATTTTGGAACCACTAATCGACAGGACTGTTTTCTCTAAAATGTGCCCTTCTCTCTGATCACCTTAAGAGAGATAGTTCAAGGTCTAAAACATGTTTATTTTTAAATTAGTATATTATTTTCTTTAAATGTGTTATTTTATATGAAGCCTGCATAATGAGATTTACTTGTTTGATATTCAGTATAAGCTGTGGATTATTTAATAAGTCTTGATAATAAAATTATAACTTACTAGGATTTACATAAATACTTCATCTGATCCTACGATAGCTTCCTATGTATAGTTTTGATGTTTTTCAATTCCATCTTCTATTTCTCATTTTTGCAGGGTTTATGGAACATTTTGCTTAATTAAATATTGCGACTGTTGTTAAAAATAAAAACAAATAAAAACCGTATAGTAATGAAAAAGCTACTTATACAGCAAATTCTCAGAAAAGCCGTTCCTTTAACATTTTGTGTGTCCACCCACATTGAAGATCTGGCTAAAAGCCTAACCATTCTGCTTTTAGCTTGGAGCAATGAAAAATGAGTCAAGGATCAAGTTCCAGATGCAAGGTACTATTATTTGCATCTGGAGTAATTAGATATTCCAGAACTACTGCAATTTTTCAGGAAAGAACACCAATCCCCTATCCCCAGAATGCATTTTCAATACAGTGTTTATTTTAAAATTATTTACTTTCCAGCTTGAGCTTCAGTGCTTTCTAAAGTAAGGTAAGATGATGATGATGATGATGATGATAAAAATAGTTTATCTTAGCAAAATAAATTCAAATCCAAAGCATATTATTTTTAGTTTTAACGATACGATAAACAGCCAACTGCTTTTTAACCATTGTCGAAATTAGCAATATGATATAAGTATAATGCAGTTGAAAATAAGACTTTATTTTCTGTTAGAGAATAGAATTTCACAATATGATATTAAATTCTTTTTGGTATTACTTGTGAATCATAGAATTGGAAATTTTATATTCATATCACTAACTTATTGAACTTAACAGAGATGCTCTGTGTATTAATGACAAGCCCAATATCCACCTTTCTGCATTTAAGCCCCACTGAAGGCAGAGTAAATTTTTGCAATCTTGCAAAATTAGTTGTTTTGTAATATACTTTGCATTATTTTAGGTTCTATATTGCACATATTTTAATGAATGTCTTTCATTGCCAAAAAGTTTTTTTTTTCTGAATAGAATTAAATGCTGCACATGAATGATCAAAATGACTGTGTCTGCTAAAAATGCAATTTTGGACTATACTTACACAAGCACCCTTTTTTCCCAGAGAAAAGTGGTCTGATAATTTCCCCCAAGACTAAATAACAGAAATGAGAGTTTTTTCAGCAATTCTTTTACATATCTAAAAAAAGAGAAGTTGATTAATTTTTTTAAAGGATTATGCTAATTCTCATGATTATATTACCTAATGCAAGCCATGTTCATCCTGTTATCTCAAAACAGAAAAGAATAAAATATCTATGAAACTTCAGAAAATATGAGAAATAAGCAAGATCTGTGAAATCTGCGAAACTTATAGTTGTAGAAATTTGATTTATCAGCCAGAAGGAAAAAAATGCACAAGTATTTTCTCTTTATTTATTTAAAATAGTTTTTCCTTGTGTTTTCCCCCCTCTCTTTATGTTTCTATGAAAGCTTACAATAGAAAAAGTTACAGCAATATGAAATAGATTTTAAAAAGTAATTAGAAATAATTTAGATGCAGTTTTTTCAAGACCTAATAGCAATAGGAAGATGAGATAGTTTAATTTAAATTATGAAATACTGCAATTTAATTTCAAAGTTGTAGGAAGCGGCGGAAGTGATGTGCCGGTGCCTGGAGGCTGTTGGGGCCTGGATGGGTGTCAACAGACTCAAGCTCAACCCGGATAAGATGAAGTGGCTGTGGGTTTTGCCTCCCAAGGACAATCCCATCTGTCCGTCCATTACCCTGGGGGGGGGGAATTATTGACCCCCTCAGAGAGGGTCCGCAACTTGGGCGTCCTCCTCGATCCACAGCTCACATTAGAAAAACATCTCTCAGCTGTGGCGAGGGGGGCGTTTGCCCAGGTCCGCCTGGTGCACCAGTTGCGGCCCTATCTGGACCGGGACTCACTGCTCACAGTCACTCATGCCCTCATCACCTCGAGGTTCGACTACTGTAATTCTCTCTACATGGGGCTACCCTTGAAAAGTGTTCGGAAACTTCAGATCGTGCAGAATGCAGCTGCGAGAGCAGTCATGGGCTTACCTAGGTATGCCCATGTTTCTCCATCACTCCGCAGTCTGCATTGGCTGCCGATCAATTTCCGGTCACAATTCAAAGTGTTGGTTATGACCTTTAAAGCCCTTCATGGCATTGGACCAGAATATCTCCGAGACCGCCTCCTGCCGCACGAATCCCAGCGACCGATTAGGTCCCACAGAGTGGGCCTTCTCCGGGTCCCGTCAACTAAACAATGTCGGTTGGCGGGCCCCAGGGGAAGAGCCTTCTCTGTGGCGGCCCCAACCCTCTGGAACCAACTCCCCCCGGAGATTAGGATTGCCCCTACTCTCCCTGCCTTCCGTAAACTCCTTAAAACCCACCTTTGTCGTCAGGCATGGGGGAATTGAAACATCTCCCCCTGGGCATGTTTAATTTATATATGGTATGTGTGTGTGTATGTCTGTTAGTATATGGTGTCTTTTAAATCTTTAAACATTTTAAAATTGTTAGATTATCTATGATTTGTTGTTACATGTTGTGAGCCGCCCCGAGTCTTCGGAGAGGGGCGGCATACAAATTGAATAAATAATAATAATAATAATAATAATAATAATAATAATAATAATAATAATTTAATAATCCATACAAATCAGTATTCTAGACTTTTTTTAACGTGATGAAAAGTTAATGGCTTTTTTTTTTTTATTAGCAGGAGCAGTAAGCAGTCATTGGATTTTGAATGCAAGTCAATATGTGGAAAAAGCACTCCGTCCTTTACCTTTTGGTTTTGGCCAGTGCAACAAACAATGTAGTATATGGACAAAACAGAAGGAAGGGACAAAGGTTAAGTCCTCTAACAAGAAAAGACAATATTCAGGGTAAATTCTTAGAATTTGATATAAGCATTATAAACAAAAAGGAAGTGCTACAGGTTGCATGAGAGATCAGGGGAGAGTGATATGTTTCTTTATCTGCATTTTGTATCTTCACAAATCTCATGGAATTCCATATTTTCATTCCCGGTAGATTACAGAGGATATTGCTTTTCTCTTCTGAATGTGCATCTCTTTCTAATGGCAAACATGACGCATGGAATATGCATTGGAAAAAAAATACCAGGCTCACAATTATATTTTCATGGTTTGGGAGACATTCAGCTGGTTCAGTAATCACATCTTATGATAAACATGGCTGTCATTGCCACTGGGTTATATTGAGCTGTTTATCTAATACCTTAATACATGGGGAGAAATAATATAAAATACTTGCAGAGTAGAAGTCCCACCTGCCTACAATTGTGAATTATTTACATGCGTTGAACACTACTTGTGATATAACAAATATTACTAAATGCTGCATCTATTATCTCCATGGTGCTCTTTCTCATTTGGACAGGACATCATCATTTTGAATTTGTTGCCTAATTCAGTGATTTTCAACCTTTTTTGAACCGCGGCACATTTTTTACATTTACAAAATCCTGGGGCACACCACCAACCAAAATGACACAAAATGACACTCTAAGACACTCTCCTCTCTTTTTCCATCCCTGTCTCCTCCCCCTCTTGTGTGTGTGTATGTATACATACTCTTGAACCATTTCCAAAAACAGGTGAGGGCTGGGGGGTTTTCTCTCTTATTTTTTGGGTGCTTTTTATCATATGCTTTAAATCAAGAGTCACTTCTCTCTCTCTTTTGTTTCTCTCTCTTTCCTCTCATTCTCTGTCTCAATCATTTTCTCATTTCTCTTTTTCCCTCCCCTTTTTGCTCATTTCTCTCTCTCCCTTCCTCTCCTTTTCTCTCTCTCTTGCTTTCTATCTCTTTCTCTCTCTCTTGCTTTCTCTCTCACACTTGCTTTCTCTCTCAGTTGCTTTCTTTCTTTTTCTCTCTCTTTCTCTTTCTTTCTTTCTCTCTCTCTCTTTCTCTCTCTCTTGCTTTCTTTCTCTCTGTCTCCCTCTCAGCAAAAAGTTATGAGACCAGAACCTGAGCTTCCTTCTTCGCGGCACACCTGACCATGTCTCGCGGCACACTAGTGTGCCACGGCACACTGGTTGAAAAACCCTGGCCTAATTGATCCATTCTATTCTGTAACTCAGAATCGTACAATTGTGAAAGAACTCTAAGCAAATCATCTTAAAAATGATGAATGTTCAACAGTGTCTATTTCAGAAGATATTATACTGTATAAATAGAAACTGGGAATGATCTGTTAGGAATGTTGTATCTAATATTTCAGATTTTATATTCAGCAAGGGGATATTGGGTAAGCTATTCCCAAGGTCCTTCCAGCATTCCAAGATATTAGATGATGCTTAATGAGACTTTTCAAGGGGTGACAGGTTTAATTTTCATGTTTAAGAGGAGATGTACCAAAACAAAAATGAATTTTATATTCTACAACCTCCCTTATTCCATGCATTTACTTCCATGCACTTACTGCAGTTATTCTATTATATGAGAAAGAAGTTAAAACATGAAACTCATTGTTTACATCAATGCAGTTAATATAACTTATTACCTTCTCCTTGATTGGAACTGTATTATCTTATTATCATGCTATTTACTATTCTTTTGCTGCTGCTCTGGGATGATTTGATATATATCAATATATAATGGATGGGAAGGAATGTTACGGAGTCCAATGGTGCTTTTTTCAAAAGGTAACTGGACTTGGATTTTCATTTCTTCGAAAATATTTCGCTTCTCATCCAAGAAGCTTCTTCAGTTCTAACTATCTGAAGGAAAATGGAAAGATGTATATTCTTTGCAATCATATGTTCTTTAGCACTCTGAATCAGAGTGCAAAGGGGTATCAAACACTCTTGAAAAGCTTCTATTCCTGTGATGACGAACCTATGGCATGTATGCCACAGGTGGCACATAGAGCCATATCTGAGGGCATGCGAGGCGTTGTCCTATGTCAGTTCCAGCATAATGGCCAGCTGATTTTCGGCCTTCAGAAGAGCTGAGGGGAGGCCATTTTTACCCTCCTCAGGCTTCAGGAAAGCCCTTGGGACCTATTGATGGCAAAAAACGGACCCAATGGGACAAACTTCTGGTAGGCCTATTGGGCCATTTTTTTGCCATCCACAGGATTCAGGAAAGCCTCCTGGATATTTCTGACCTTCTGGTAGGCCTGTTGAACCCTTTTTCAACCATCCACAGGCTCCCGAGGTTTTCCTGAAGCCTGGGGAGGACAAAAAACGGCCCAATGGGCCTACTGTAAGTCCAGAGGCTCCAGTGAGGCCTATATACATGCGGGGGTGGGGGGGTGGGCAGCAGGGGAAGATTGTGTGTGCATTCATGGGGGAAAGCATTGTATTATGGTGTGGGCACGCATACATATGCTATCGCACATGCATGTTCCCTTTTGGCACCCAAGCCAAAAAAGGTTTGCCACCATTGTTCTATTCCTTCTTTCTGAAGTAAATCCACACTCGTTTGCACTCTGATTCAGGTGACTTTGAGTATACAGATAATAATAATAATAATAATAATAATAATAATAATAATAATTTATTAGATTTGTATGCCGCCCCTCTCCGAAGATTCGGGGCGGCTCACAACAATGATAAAAACAATATTATAGTGGCACAAATCTAATATTAAAAGAAATAAACCCCCAAGTAGCTTCAACAAATTTTACAGAGCTAACAACCAATCCTAACAGTGTTAATGACTTGATGACTACAAAGAATAGAAATCCTTCTATTCCTCTACAGTCAATTAGAACTGAAGAAGCTTCTTGAATGAGAAACAGAATGTTTTTTTTAAAAAAAGAATTGCATTTTGAAAAAAAGCACGTTTGGGATAATCGTGACCTTGATGATTGCAAATCTCCATAGACAATTTTACTGATGTTTTATTGTACCAATTTGTACCACCTCTAACTGAGGGCATAGGGTGGAAAATTCTTCTGCTTCACAAAGTTGTCCATGCTTAATGGCAATATAGAAGTGTGCAAATCCTATTGTATATCAATATCCTTTGAATCCCTTGATAGTGATGTCCATGGAATGAAGAATCAAAATTATGAAAACAGGCCCATTCCTTTTGTTAATGCATCACAATGCTGTTTTTTTTTTAATGTATGACTTTTCTCAATGTGTCATTTCTGATCTTGTCCTTTTTAGATTCTGTCTGTTTTATTGACATCGTCTTTGTTCTGGATAGTTCTGAAAGTGCAAAGGGTATATTATTTGATAAGCAGAAAGAGTTTGCTATCCTCTTAAGTAATAACGTCTTCTTCATGAAACCCACGCGTGCTCTCAGATATGACATCAAACTGGCCATCATGCAATTCAGTAGCACTGTCAGATTTGACTGTCCTTTTTCAGTGTGGCAAAACTTGCAGATTTTTAAGCAAAAAGTCAATGAAATGAGCTACATTGGGCATGGCACCTATTCCTACTATGCTATTTCTAATGCAACTCAGCTGCTCAAAGCAGAAGGTCGTAAAACAGGCGTCAAAGTGGTTGTGCTAATGACTGATGGTATTGATCACCCCAAAAGTCCTGACATTCAAGACATATCAGAAAAGGCCAGAGCTCTTGGAATATCTTTCATTACCATTGGTTTGTCTAACGATGTCAATAAAACCAAGCTGCGTTTGATATCTGGTGATTCTCCAGGGAAGTCTGTATTCATTTTGAATGAGCCCAGCCTTTCAGATAAAATAAGGAACCAGTTGGTAAGTTTTTTTAAAAAATTAATTCATTTTAATTCTTGTTGAAGTTGAAGAGGGGTAGGAAAGCATGATTTTAGGATTGTGCAAATAAACTTATTGTACTATGGCGTTTGCCAACATAGTATAGATGTGCTACTTATAACTATTGCAGATATACATTACCCTCAGTTTTGAAAAATGTAAAATATAAGGATGGACTATTTGTCTTAATTGTTCTAATTGAGTTTTTACTTGTTTAAACTATTTACTTCAAATAGTATAATTATAAGAATGCAATTGATCAACAAATCATAATTAAATGCCATTATTTATTATAAACTTTCTAACTTATTCTTGTTTATTAGTCATTTTGAGCAGGGGTGGGTTCCTCCCAGTTCAGACCAATTGAGCAAACTGGTAGTGATCAGCTGGTGATGTCACAATGATGTCACTGACCTGTTCGATCAGTGCTGGTCCATGGGTGCTGTCATTTTTTTAAATTTTTTTTTTTTAATATTTTTTCCTCTGAGCATGCACAAGGGCCGAATTTCTGGCACAGTGCATGCAATCACCATCTTTTTATCTATCTATCTGTCTGTCTGTCTGTCTGTCTGTCTATCTATCTATCTATCTATCTATCTATCTATCTATCTATCTATCTATCTATCTATCTATCTATCTTTCTATTTATCTTTCTATTTATCATCTATCTATCTTTCTATTTATCTTTCTATTTATCATCTATCTATCTATCTATCTATCTATCTATCTATCTATCTATCTATCTATCTATCTACCTACCTACCTATCTATTTACCTACCTACCTACCTATCATCTATCTATCTATCTATCTATCTATCTATCTACCTATCTACCTACCTATCTATTTACCTACCTACCTACCTACCTACCTATCATCTATCTATCTATCTATCTATCTATCTATCTATCTATCTATCTATCTATCTATCCATATATCTAGCTATCCATCTATCTATTGCCACTGTGCATACCCACGGGTCTTGGGAGGAAGCAAACTGGTAGCAAGATAATAGGAACCCAAACTGATTTTGAGTATTATTTTTCTTTGTTAAACAGGTAAGATATCAATCCAATTCATACCTATTGTGTTTCTTATTCTAATGACCAGCAATCATTGTTGAAATGGTTGTTTGCTTATTTAGACCTCAGAGACTCCTTATGAAAGTTATAGCTGCCTGGAATCTGCTGCCTCTCATTCCTAGGCCTTTCCTGTTCCCCTATCTGCTCATCACCCAGCATTTCAGCACCACAACATTCAGACATTCTTCAGTAACTTGTTGATGACACCCTACCAATGTCTACTTCTTGGTGGACAAGACAAATTCCAGTTCCTTGCTCCATTAACCATTATTGCCATGGCCAAAATTAGGTCTATAATTCTTTAAAAGTTGTCAAACTTTGATACATTTCAAGAGCAAGGGGATGTCAGAAAAGGAAGAAAATGTCTACTAGATAGATAGATAGATAGATAGATAGATAGATAGATAGATAGATAGATGGTAGATAGATAGATAGATAGATAGATAGATAGATAGATGGTAGATAGATAGATAGATGGTAGATAGATAGATAGATAGATAGATAGATAGATAGATAGATGGTAGGTAGATAGATAGATAGATAGATAGATAGATAGATAGATAGATAGATAGAAGAAAAGGATTTAGGGGTAGTGATTTCTAACAGTCTCAAAATGGGTGAGCAGTGCAGTCAGATGATAGGGAAAGCAAGTAGGATGCTTGGCTACATAGCTAGAGGTATAACAAGCAGGAAGAGGGAGATTGTGATCCCCTTATATAGAGCGCTGGTGAGACCACATTTGGAATACTGTGTTCAGTTCTGGAGACCTCACTTACAAAAAGATATTGACAAAATTGAATGGGCTACAAGAATGGTGGAAGGTCTTAAGCATAAAACGTATCAGGAAAGACTTAATGAACTCAATCTGTATAGTCTGGAGGACAGAAGGAAAAGGGGGGGCATGATCGAAACATTGAAATATGTGAAAGGGTTAAATAAGGTCCAGGAGGGAAGTGTTTTTAATAGGAAAGTGAACACAAGAACAAGGGGAAACAATCTGAAGTTAGTTGGGGGAAAGATCAAAAGCAACATGAGAAAATATTATTTTACTGAAAGAGTAGTAGATCCTTGGAACAAACTTCCAGCAGACGTGGTAGATAAATCCACAGTAACTGAATTTAAACATGCCTGGGATAAACATATATCCATCCTAAGATAAAGTACAGGAAATAGTATAAGGGCAGACTAGATGGATCATGAGATCTTTTTCTGCCGTCAGACTTCTATGTTTCTATGTGCTTCTGCAAAATAAAAAAGAAGTTAGTCTCAGAATAAGGGCAGAATGGAAGATCAACTTTATAGTAATAGTTGGATACACATGCTTTATATCGATAGTAGAAAACTATGAGTTTTGAGTATTATAAATAGAAGAGCTGTGTTGTAGCAGCATTTTTCTTTGACTCATCTTTGCACACACTTTCAGGCCCATCATCAAAGACAGATGCAAACTATAAATTTTCCAGTAGCTAATTAGATCATTTATTTTATTTTCTCTATTCATCCACTGAACTTTGGTTCTTGGCAGAGATTCACTCCCTGGCTCAGCAAGCATTCCAGAATTTTTATTTTGTCTACTTGGTTATCTTGTTTGCGACTCCTTTTCCTTTTTGATTATATATTTTTAGATGCTGCTCCAGATGCATTTACTCTTGGCACTTTTAATCCTGTTGACATTAAAAGTAAAGCTAGAAATCAAGCAGCTCCCGTTCTTTTTTAATTGTTTCTGTGTTGCTTTGTTCTGCTATGCTCTAGCTACTGAAATACCCTTTCTCTTCAATTTGCTTCCTATAGAAAGCATAGAATATTCCTTTCCTTCTTATTTTTTCCTGACCTCCAAAACAAAAAAGTGAATAATGCAGCCTTTCTACCATTGTATATAACTTTTCCTAATAAATCATGCTTGTCCTTTGCAGAAGTGAAGATCTGCTTCTGGTTTAATAGGATAGTTTGATTTATACATACATTTTTCTAAGTGTGAATCCAGTGAACAAAATGAAACATACCCAAATGATATGGAACCCATATCGCATCTCAGACATTAACACCCTTGAAAATGTCCAAAGATACTTCACCAGAAGAGCCCTTCACTCCTCCACTCGAAATAGAATACCCTACGAGACTAGACTTTCAATTCTGAGCCTAGAAAGTCTAGAACTAAGACGCCTTAAACAAGATCTAAGTATTGCCCACAAGATCATATGCTGCAACGTCCTGCCTGTGGGCGACTACATCAGCTTCAACCACAACAACACAAAAGCACACAACAGATTTAAACTTAATATTAACCACTCCAAACTTGACTGTAAAAAATACAACTTTGGTAACTGAGTTGTCGAAGCGTTGAACTCATTACTGGACTCCATAGTGTCCCCCCCAAACCCCCAACACTTTACCCTTAGATTATCTACAGTTGACCTATCCAGATTCCTAAGAGGTCAGTAAGGGGCGAGTACAAGTGCACTAGAGTGCCTTCCGTCCCCTGCCCTATTGCTCTCCTATATCTCCTATACCTTTCTTCTATTCCTATATCTCTTCTTCTATTCTTTCAATGATATGTTCTATTACTATATCTTCTTTTCTATTATTTCTTAAATATATTTTACTATGAGTATCTCCTTTATAACCTTCATCATGTATTTTAAAACCTTCATTGTGTATTAGACAAAATAAATAAATAAAATAAAATAAAATAAAATAAACAAAACAACAATTCCTCAAATTTGGAACCCCATTTCCTACATTTTTCTATAAAAGAAATAAGAAAACTTAAGAACAGAGGTGGATTCTAACTTACCTTGCTGCTGGTTCACTTCCTCCCGTGCCACGTGACCGTAGTCAACAGAATTAGCTTGCAGTATGGTACTTTAATCACTGCACCATTCTGACTCAGGAAAAAGAGTCAGTTTAACCTGCAGCAGGAAATGAGCATGGCAAATGTCTAAGAAAGAACCCTTCCTAGTTCCCAGGATGTAAAGGTGCCTGGAGTAGGGGCAGTATTGGGTTGCTATCAAAACAGTAGCGGATGGCGCACCGGCAGAAAAAATGAAGCTATGCGCACAGTTTTGGGTGACTGGTCTGCATGCTTGCGCATTTATTTATTTATTTATTTATCTATCTATCTATCTATCTATCTATCTATCTATCTATCTATCTATCTATCTATTTATTTAGTCCAATACATAATACACATTGAAGAGAAAGATATGTAATAATATAAGTAAAGAAAAGAATAGAAGAAAAGATATAAAAGTATAGGTGAACATATTTGAAAGGAAGAAAAGATAAATGAGATAAGGAGAGACAATTGGACAGGGGACGGAAGGCACACTGGTGCACTTATGCACGCCCCTTACTGACCTCTAAGGAACCTGGAGAGGTCAATTGTGGATAGTCTAAGGAAAAAATGTTTGGGGTTAGGGGTTGACACTACTGAGTCAGGTAATGACTTCCACGCTTCGACAACTCGGTTGCTGAAGTCATATTTTTTACAGTCAAGTTTGGAGCGGTTAATATTAAGTTTGAATTTGTTGCGTGCTCTTGTGTTATTGCGATTGAAGCTGAAATAGTCATTGACAGGTAGAACGTTGCAGCATATGATCTTGTGGGCAATACTTAGATCGTGTTTTAGGCGACGTAGTTCTAAGCTTTCTAGACCTAGGATTGATAGTCTGCTTTTGTAGGGCATTCTGTTTCGAGTGGAGAAGTGAAGGGCTCTTCTGGTGAAGTATCTTTGGACATTTTCAAGGGTGTTAATGTCTGAGATGCGATATGGGTTCCAGACAGATGAGCTGTATTCAAGGATGGGTCTGGAAAAAGTTTTGTAGGTTCTGGTGAGTAGTGTGAGATTGCCTGAGCAGAAGCTGCGCAGGATCCAGTGAGGTTTTGCTTCTGCGCATGTGCAGGAAGAAAAATCTCACGAGGGGCCGTGCACAAGAGAGATTTCGGGGATTTTTTGCTTCTGTGAATGTGTGGAAGCAAAAAAATTGCTGAAATCATCCACGCACACACATCCCCTTGTGAGATTTTACTTCTTCCGTATGTGCAGAAGCAAAATCTTGCTAGAACACGTGCCCATCAGCAACCTAAAACTGCACACATAGCACACTGGGAGCAGCAGAGGTAGCAACCCCTGCCCTAGTGGGGAAGAAATATACTTTTACACTTTCAATATTCTGTTAATGTAACCTTATAATAAATAGTAGTACTTCTTCTTTTATGTTCTTCTTGCCTGGACTATCTTACAAGACTGACGGCACCTGAAAGTGACATTTTCACTTTATACAGCAAGTTTCAGAAAGCTAAATGAATATTGTCACACACTGAATATTGTCACACATCACAAGTTAGGATTTGCTTAAAACCAATGTTTATTGAATAAACCCTTTGTTGTTGTTGTTAGTTGTGAAGTCATGTCTGACCCATTGTGATTCTATGGGTAACATTCCTCCAGGCCTTCCTGTCTACTACCATCCCAGCAACCTCATTCTTTGTCATCCCATTATTCTTTTGCTTTCAATTTTCCCCAGTACATTAGTACATCTAGATACGAGTTTAATTCGTTCCAGAACGGAGCTTGTATGTCGAACAACTCATATCTGGAACAAATGGCTTTAGACTTTGTTTTTCCCCTCTGAGATAACCAGAAGCAAGGATTATTGCGCCACCTAGTGCAGTGTTTCCCAACCTTTTTGGAGCCGTGGCACATTTTTCATATTTTCAAAATCCTGGGGAACATTTGGGGGGGGGGGGGCTAAAAAAAGTTTGGACAAAAAAATCTCTCTTCCTCCCTTTCGCTCTATTTCTCTCTCCCTCCCTCTTTCTCTCTCTTCCTTCCTTTCTCTCTCCATCCCTCTTTCTTTCTCTCTTCCTTCCTTCCTCTCTTTCTCTCTCCCTCCTTCCCTCCCTCTATGTGTTTCTTTCTCCCTCCTTCCCCCCCTCTTCCTCTCTCTCTCTTGCTTTCTTTCTCTCTCTGTCTCTCTTGCTATCTCTCTCTCTCTCTTTCTCTCTCTCTGTCTGTCTCTCTTGCTATCTCTCTTTCTTTCTCTCTGTCTCTCTTGCCATCTCTCTTTCTCTCTCTCTCTTGTGTCTCTCTCTCTTGCTATCTCTCTCTCTCTCTTTCTCTCTCTCTGTCTGTCTCTCTTGCTATCTCTCTTTCTTTCTCTCTGTCTCTCTTGCCATCTCTCTTTCTCTCTCTCTATTTCTCTCTTGCTATCTTTCTCTCTCTCTCTTGTGTCTCTCTCTCTTGCTATCTCTCTCTCTCTCTTTTCTCTCTCTCTTGCTATCTCTCTCTTTTTCTCTTTCTCTCTGTCTCTCTTGCTATCTCTTTCTCTCTCTCTCTCTTGCTATCTTTCTTCTCTCTCTCTCTCTTGCTATCTCTCTTTCTCTTTCTCTCTCTCTCTTTCTCTCTCTCTTTCTTTCTTTCTCTCTCTCTCTCTTGCTATCTCTCTCTCTCTTTCTCTCTCTCTTTCTTTCTTTCTCTCTCTCTTGCTATCTCTCTCTCTCTCTTGCTATCTCTCTTTCTCTCTCTCATTTGCTATCTCTCTTTCTCTCTCTCTCTCCCTTTCTCTCTCATTCCTTTCTCTCCCTCTTTCCTTTCTATCTCTCTTTCTTTTTCTCCCTCCTTCATATCTTCTTTCTCTCCCCCCTTCCTCCCTCTTTCCTTTCTCCCCCTCCCTTTCTCTTCCTTTTTCTCTATCCTTTCTACCTCTTACTCTTTCTCTCCCTCCTTCATTCAATTTTCTCTCCCTCCCTTTCTCTCTCTTTCCTTTTTCTCCATCCCTTGTTCTCCCCTGGGGTTGCCTGTGCCTGCCCTGCACCACCCAACACGGATGGACAGCCCCCGGTCCTCGGTTCGTCGCCCCCCCACACACAGAGGGAGATCAGGCTGGCGAGGGTGGTAGATCTGCGTCCCCAGCCACTGGAGGGAAATCAGGCTGGTGGGGGCGGTGGATCCGCGTCCCCAGCCGCGCGGAGGGAAATCGGGCAGGCGGGCGGGTGGCCGCGGCTCTCTGCGCGCCCCTGGAAAAGGGTGCACGGGGGGCATTTTGGGGTGTGCTGGCGCAGGCGTGCGCAGCCTACAGGGAACGGTGCCCGGGGCCGCTGCAGCCGGCAGCCTCCTGTTTCCGCTGCCATTGCCCTCCCGCCGGGCCCCAAAGGACAATTGTTGCCACCCCCGCCAGGAAAGCTCCAGCTGGGTGGGGTGCTGCCGGTGGCTCCACCCTGGAGCTCTTGCTCACCGCTGCCATCCCCCAGCAACTGCCTGGGGCCACTGCAGCCGGCAGCCTCCCGTTCCTGCTGCCATTGCCCTCCCGCCAGGCCCGAAAGGACACTTGTTGCCGCCTCCAGTGGGAAGCTCCAGCTGGGCGCGAAGAATAAAACTCAGCTTCCGGTCTCAGAAGCTGAGCTTCGCGGCACACCTGATCATGTCTCGCGGCACACCAGTGTGCCATGGCACACTGGTTGAAAAACACTGACCTAGTGGACGCTCGGCTCGTATCCCGAATTTGAGCTTGGGTCTCCCCTCGTGGCTCGTAACTTGGAATACTCACATGTGGAGCAGCTCATATCTAGAGGTACTACTGTATTAGGCTCTTTTCCAGTAAGGTTTTCCTTCTCATTTGAGTTTCATCTTCAGGATCTGGCCTTCTAAAGAGCAGTCAGAGTTGATCTCCTCTAGGACTGGCCAGTTTGAAAGCATTGCAATTCAAGGGACTCACAGGAGTCTTCTTCAAAGGCGTCAATTCTCTGGCGCTCATCCTTTCTTATGGTCCAACTTTCACAGTCATTCATTGCAATGCAAAAACCATAACCTTGACTATATGCATTTTTGTTGGCAGGGTGATATCTCTGCTTTTTAGTATTTATCTATCTATCTATCTATCTATCTATCTATCTATCTATCTATCTATCTATCTATCTATTAGATTTGTATGCCGCCCCTCTCCGAAGACTCGGGGCGGCTAACAACAATAAAAAGACAATGTAAATGTATGCTAGATTTGTCAGAATAAATGGCAAATAATAAGGATAAAGATCCTTATTAGCTGATTTATTCACAACCACAGATAAATCACATTATGGCTTAATGCATCGAATTCATTGTGTACACTCACTGATCAGCAAACTATTCAATCATTTTTTAGTCTGTGAAAATTTTCTGATGTTTGTTCAGGAATAAATATGTTTTCAGCAAAAAACATATGCATTAATCATCCTTTCAGTTTTTTTGAAGTTATGCTGAGCTCTGTTTTTAATGCAGTTTGGATTTACACAACAATTTAAGCTTAAGGTAAGATAGTCAGGTAGTGGCTCAACATCCAGCAAATGCATCCATTATCTGAGAAGTTCTATGAACCAGACTACAATCAGCATAAATGTAATGATAATAATAATAATAATAATAATAATAATAATAATAATAATAATAATAATTTATTCAATTTGTATGCCTCCCCTCTCCGAGGACTCTGAGTATTTTAATGCATTGTTTGAAAAGTTAGGAAATGTAGCAATTATGTTTTTAAAACCCAGGTTTAAGAATTAGTGTATTGTGTGAATCCAGCTACTGGGCTACATTAATATTTAGAGAAGGACTTAGTGT
This sequence comes from Erythrolamprus reginae, assembly GCF_031021105.1. Classification (NCBI taxonomy): domain Eukaryota; kingdom Metazoa; phylum Chordata; class Lepidosauria; order Squamata; family Dipsadidae; genus Erythrolamprus; species Erythrolamprus reginae. Next base: position 35,985,631 of record NC_091963.1, on the reverse strand, counting down.
AACATTTTAAGCCACAATTAGCACTGAATTAGCATATTATGAAACTCAGTAATGATGTCTTTTTTGGTAAGTTAATTCATGGTGTGCAATGATTGATAAATCTAATCATAAAATTACAAATTATAATATTACATGTAACAACAATGTACTTGCTACATAGAATATACAAAAGCAGATAGAGAACAATTTTGTATGGCTGAGCCTTCAGGATATCATACATAAAAATAATACAAAAAATAAACAGGATATGATTAAATCAGAAAGGAACCCTAGACAAAATGCAAGATCAAAGTTCATAATGGAATTACTCAGGGGAGTATTAGAAGCTGCACAATCTACTTGCAAGACTTTAAAAAAAAAAAAGAACTGTCATGAAAAATAACAAAATGAGGTCAGTTGATGTACTTGTCCTTGAAAATCTAGAGACATCAAAGACTAGGAAAAAAAAGTTTTTAACCAGGTGCAGCTTTTCCCATCAGTTCAGCTCTGTGAGTGGAGGAACTGCTATTTCTATTTTAAACAATATTTTAGTTTTCAATTTTTAAGATTCTTTTTCAGAATTAGGACCTAAAAAGATGAGCCAGTATGGCCCAACTTATTTTAGTCTGTTTACATGACAAACCATTTATTGTCTTAAATTGTTTCCTGCACCATTAAATGTTTCTGATGTAGAAAGAATGTTCAAACAATAGATGCATAAGTAACAAACTACGTTACATCACATTTAGTACCTATACTTTTTTTAAAAAAAATTCTCAATAGATCACTTATTTCTCTCTTAAAAAACAATAACCAGGAACTATTCTTCTGCTATTCCCAGAATTAAACAGCAGAAAAGTGGAAAAAGAATCCCAGCAGACTCTTAGATAAAACTTTCAGGGTTTTTTTTTATTCTGAACTCTAAAATCCTATTAGAAAAATGAAAATAAAATTAGTAAGATTAAATTAAACAAAGAATTTACGTTAAATCAATTATATAGCAAGCATTAAACAAATATTCATGAGTAGATATTTTCCAAGATTTTACTATGCTTTGCTATGTTGCCATGAAAAGAAATGTCAACTAGCCTTTGGAATTAATGCAGAACAAGTATCATTATAATTGGTGAAAACCATTTTTGTATTAATTATTAACTTTTTAAATGATCACTTTTAAAGAATAACAGTAGAGTAACAGAGTAAAATAGTTGAAAGGGATCTTGTAGGTTTTCAATCCAACCCTCTGCTCAAGCAGAAAACATGTCATTTCAGACAAATGGTTATCCAATCTCTTCTCCAATGTTGGAATATCCACAACTTTTGGAGGCAAATCATTCCATTGATTAATTGTTTTAACTATCAGGAAATTTCTCCTTAGTTCTAGATTGGTTCTCTCCTTGATTAGTTTCCATCCATTGCTTCTTGTCCTGCCTTGTGTTTTGGAGAATAGATTGACCTCCTTTGTGGCAGCTTCTTAGATATTAGAACACTGCTATCATGTCATACCCTAGCTCTTTCTTTCATTAAGTTAGATACTGTATACCCAATTTCAGTAACTGTTCTTCATATGTTTTAGCTTCCAGTTTCTTAATCATATTTGTTGTTATTTTCTGTACTCTTTCTAGAGTCTAAATAACTTTTTAAATATCAAGATGACAAATTGGGTTCAATATTCCAAGTATGATCTTATTAAAGCATTATAAAGTGGTATTAACACTTCACGTGATATTGATTCTATCTCTCTGTTAATACAGCCTAGAACTGTGTTTGCCTTTTTGTCAGCTACAGCACAGATAATTTTTCCACGTGTGCATATATATTATCTGGTCTTTATAGTATCTTTATTCCTTTTTTGTTGTTGTTGAAAGGGACCTTACAGGTCATTTAGTCCAACCCCCTGCTCAAGCAGGAGACCCTACCCCACCCAATCATATGGCAGTCCAATCTCTTTTTGAATGTGTCGAGTGTTGGGGCGTTCACAACCTCTGCTGGCAGGCCGTTCCACTGGTTGATCATTCTCACTGTCAGGATGTTTGTCCTTATTTTCATAGTGAATCTCTCCTTCATCAGTTTCCATCTGTTGCTACTGGTCTGGTGCCCTGGAAAATAGTGTGGCAACCATTCAAGTATATGTATACTGCTATGATGTCCCTGCTAGCCCTCCTTTTTGCTAGACTATCCATGCTCCGTTCCAGCAACCTCTCCTCTTATGTCTTAGTTTCTAGTAACTTTATCATTTTGGTTGCTCTCTTCTGTATCCTTTCTAGAGTTTCTTTGTCCTTTTTGTAGTGAAGTGACCAGAATTGAACACAGTACTCCAGGTGTGGTTTGACTAGGGCATTCTATAGTGGTATTGGTACTTCCCTAGTCTTGGAGTGTATCCCTCTGTTGGTGCAGTTTAAGATTGTGTTGACTTTTTAGCCGCTGCTGCACATTGCTGGTTCATATTTAGCTGATTGCTCAACAAGACACCAAGATTTCTCTCACAGTCACTACTGTTAAGTGTGGTTTCTTCCAGTTTGTATGTGTGTTTTGAGTTTTTCTTGTCTAGATTTAGGATTTTGCTTTTCTCGATGTTGAACTTCATTTTGTTAGTTAGAATTTGATAAATTTCCGTTTCAATGTGCTGACCCTGTTCATCCATATCATTCCCATAAATTAAAATTAAATTAAAATAAACGAATACATGATTCTATTTGCATTGAAACTTAGAATGGCAGGATTAGTAAAGTAAAGAATTGGAGCTGATGATTCAAACAAGAGATGGTAAAAGAAAATAGGATGATTAGAAAAGAAATACCCCCAGAATAATTGAAAGTCAGGTGGCATGCAAGTTTAATAAATTATTGTTATTATTATCCTTTTCTTCATTATCTTATCTTTTTATTAATGTTTATTACATTTCAATAAGCTTACCTAATAAGCTATATCTAATTTTGTACATTCATGGCAAAAGTGCTAGGCCTATATTCAATACTTTAATCCAATATTTTTTTAAAAAATGTAGGCTAGCAACCAGTGAGTGAAATATCATGTTAAGCTAATCTATTATTTCTTCTAATTTTTCAGGACACTTTGTTTGAAGAGAGGGTAAGTGGAATAAGTTTTATGAACATGCAATGGAATTCCATTTTGCTATGATGTGTACCTAGAAATATTTTCTTTGACTTACTTACTCAATCCAATTAAAAATATAATATTTTCCAGCCCTTCCCTCTTGCTTAAAGTTATCATTATTCACTTGTGAAGAGTTAATCTATTGAAACCACCATGCAATGCATTTTGAAGAAATTCAGCAGTTCTAAATATGTCAAGTACTATATTTGCAGGAGAGGCGGAGTAACGACACGGACACAATGAGCTGGATTTAAACTGGGTCATTTTATTAACATAAATTTGCATAATTTATTTAATCAAATTAGCATAATCAACATAAATAGCTAATGACCCTACCTTGGACCCGCAGGGTCAAACAATTGCTTCCGGGGCGGAAAATGACGTATAATAAACTTCCGGGGCAACATATGGGCGTAGCTCCATGCTAATCCAGGTGAGGGACCCCTCCCTCACCTGAGACCATGCCATGCACTTGCATGTGGGAGGTCCCGCTGGCTAACCCCTAAAAGGGGAATTAAATAGGCGGGACCCAAAGACAGGTTCCCCCCAGCTGCTCAGGTCGCCAATACCACAAGCTTGGAGAGAACCTGTCAATCATCCCCAAAGATGCCCAACGGAGAACACGCAGTTGCTAAACCACCACCCAGTTTTCCGCCCCTAACCTGCCTACCCAAATGACTAAAGGTAAGCCAATTAACCTACACAGGTGCAAGCACCCCTACCAGCTCCATCCGTCTCCACAGTGTGGAATAGGTGAAAAAACGGTCATGGCTAAGGGGCCAGACCGCCAAAAATTCCTATTCGGCCCCCTAGGGTGACCCAAAATAGCACACTGTAAGATATGGAGGGCGGGTGGGTGTCTGCACTGAATGACGAGTCCAGGCGAAAAGGGAGAGCCTCGGGCCTGCACGCCCTTTTATAGGGCAGGCAGGCCCCGCCCGGACATGTCACTGATCAGGCCACCCAGGCCTGATCATCGGCCGAGATCTCGCGAAGTCTTGCGAGATCTCGGCCGAATCCAAGATGGCGGCCGCCGTGTGCCCCTGTCTCCCCAGGCCTCCAGCAAAAGGCACCGGTAGGTAAAGACTACCGGTGCTATTTTTGAAGTATAAAGAAATGTTGGTGTGTCTTATACACTGAATACAACAATTTTTACTGTCCCGAAGTCCTGCCCCTGCATCCCATTTTTGGATCAGAGGGTCTGGCAATCCTGCAGAAGCTCCTAGATGCTGGGGGATGGCACAAATGGACCTGTTTTTGTGAAAAATGGGTCATTTCCCCCCACTTTTCCCACAAAAATGGGATGGGCAAAGCATCTGGGGAGTCTGCAAAATGCCCCCATTTTCTGAAAAATGGGCTGTTTTTAGTTCTTATTTCGAAAAACTGGAGGAATTTTTGCCTTCCTCTTGTCCCGAGGAGTTCTCTGCAAGTTCCCCAGACCCTTTGCCCACCCTACTATTGTGAAAAATATGTATCTGAAAAAAAAGGTAATTTTCTCTTTGGGATGACAATCTGAGCTTTGAACCAAAAAAGTGAATGCACAAGTGGGAGAAATGAACAGTTCTCAGAAGCTTGAATTCCACATGTAAAACCCTACAAAGTAAAAATACTTCTATGTTATGAATAATTCAGTAGTTCAGGAATGTACAGCTGTTTCTTGTTTATGATTCTGCTGCTTGTACAATAGGTTGAAAGGCAAACTAAATATAATAAAGTTGGCTGCAGAATCGTCACTTTTTCTTTAGAGAGGTGACAGGATTTCAGCTGTGAGATAGATGCAGTGAAGGGCTACCACAATTTTTACTACCACACTGTAGGCGTGGCTTATGCAGGATACCCTGCATTTTCTTTCAACATCTTTCAGTGCAAATTGGCTGCTCTGGGGTGGAGATCCATTTTTGCTACACCACTGTGTTCCCCAGTGTCCAGGCAATAGCCCATCCCTGGATAGATGGTATACTAGGCTTTTATTTGAAGGGACATTGGGAGCATTGGCAAGAAGGCTAAGTTATATATGACATCATTGTACATATGACACTTTTGTGACTTCTATTGATACATACAAAAAGGTTATTTTATGTATTTTGTTCAACAATTTGATCTATGAATGATTTGGTCTAACATAGTATATAAACCCAGCCATTATGATTGGTAAAGTATGGTTTATGTCTTTCTTCCTTGAATAAATTGAGCTATATGTAGTCTATACATCAAACCATATACAGTAGTCCCTCGCTATACCGCGCTTCACCTACTGCGGCTTCACTTCATCGCGGGTTTCTGAGGAAGTCGATCGGCAGATTTAAACAGCCCGCCGAACTCGATCGGCAGGTTTTTCAAAAAATAAAATAAAATCTAAAATTGTAAATACTGTATTTAAATACTGTATCTAAAATAAATACTGTGTGGGAAGGGTTTATAAACACTTAAAACAATGAAAACTTACCAAACAATTACAATATAAATACTTAAATAATTACTATCAGTCGATAAATTCCCCATCGCGGATTTCACCTATCGCGGCCAGGTCTGGAACGTAACACCAGCGATAGGTGAGGGACTACTGTATAGCATTAAATTGTTACATGAGTTAGAATGTCTTAACCATAATTTGTAACAATTTATTTATCTAAATGCTAGCACTACATTTTATCTCAAGATAGAAAGGGATTTAGCTTCTTCTTCCAACATCCAGATGTAGAGGCAAAAGCACCTGGAACTATTACAATTACAACATCTTGGTTGATTCTGGCTCTTCAGGTTCTTCAACATTGTTTTCCATTGTTCTTTTAATATGAAGTGGATTACTGTAAATGCATGAGGTTGCTCTTGAAGAGTATCCAAAAATAACTGGTGCACAATGCAGCTCCATCTATTTCCAGATTCAGTTCAAAGTTCTGATTTTGAACTTTAAAAATGGCCAGAATTTTTAAGGATTGCTTTTTGCCAATCATATTTCACCCCATTGGGTCCTGTAGGAGGAGTATATTGTGAATCTTGTCTCCTAAATAATTTCATCTAGTGTTCAAATGAAACTAATTTCAGATGGTGTTCTTTTTCTGTTGTGACTCCCAAACTTTGGAATATTGATCCCCAAAGCAAGGTTAGCCCCATTCGTTAGCATTTTGGAAGTCCCTAAAAAGTGATTCAATCTGAGATATCCACGTGGAAGCTGATGATTATATTGTGTCTAGATGTTCTTTGCCCACAAACGTGCCATTTAATAAAAAAATAATAATTGGAACATTGTTTTAATAGTGTCCAGCATCCCATATAATAAGGTTGCCCTAATGTTGAATAAATAAATAAATACAGTTTCTACAGCCTGGTTTGAGTAAAAGTAAATAAGTAATACCTGTAACTTATTCGTGCAGGATTGTTTCCTAAGTGAATTCAAATTTAGTAATTTCAAATTGTCTTCTTCATTTCCAATACTAATTTATTTATGTTTCAATGTTTCCTAAAACTTCTAGTGTGGAAAGAACTGTGAATGTCAGAAAGGTGACCGAGGGCCCCCAGGACCACCTGTAAGTATATAGCATAATTTCTCTACTTATAGTTCATAAATGATAATCTCAAAAAGCTTTAAGGATAATATATTGATATATGAAAATAGATAAGAAAGGAAAGAATAAACAAAGAACAAAACACCAAAATCCCTTCAGAAGATAGATTTACATTTTAATTATGTAAAAGTTTTAAGATAGCTAGTTTGGAGGGGTGGTGAAGATATCACATTATAAACCAGGATTGTGTGAGTTCTGATTTCACCTACCTGTAGATACAAAGGTAATTGGGTGATCTTGGCCAGTCACTTTCTCTCAGTCCTAGGAAGAAGACAATGACAAGCTACTTCTGAAAAAACTTACCAAGAAAAACTTTGGATGTTGTCCAGACAATCTTTAATCAGATGTGATTAAATAGAAGGGGAAAAAAGCTTCCTAACAAAAGCTTGGGCATTGCTAACATATAAACGCTGCATACAGAAGAGCCAATTTTGTGTAGTTTATTCAGCAATTTTGTGTAGTTTATTCAAGCGTGTAGTATGTTCAATCTGGACACTTACTAAAATATGAGTATTCTGGGGACTATTTTGTGAAAAATCCTGTTACAGTGTTCCCTCGATTTTCGCAGAGGATGCGTTCCGAGACTGCCCATGAAAGTCGAATTTCCGCGAAGTAGAGATGCGGAAGTAAATACACTATTTTTGGCTATGAACAGTATCACAAGCCTTCCCTTAACACTTTAAACCCCTAAATTGCAATTTTCCATTTCCTTAGCAACAATTTAGATTATTACTCACCATGTTTATTTATTAAAGTTTATTAAAAAATATTTATTAAAGGCAGATAAAAGTTTGGCGATGACATATGACGTCATCGGGCGGGAAAAACCATGGTATAGGGAAAAAAAACCACGAAGTATTTTTTAATTAATATTTTTGAAAAACCGTGGTATAGACATTTCATGAAGTTCGAACCCGCGAAAATCGAGGGAACACTGTATTGGGCTATGGCCTTGGCAGTAGTATCTCAAGGGACATAGGAAAAAGAAGAACCTGGTAAAGATTGAACAGGTGCAGACTCTATGCAAAGGAAGAAGGAAGAAACAGGTGACATATACTACTGCCTTATATACTCTGTAGTACATATCCAAATTTTGTTTCTGGATTTTGGTTCAACCAAACTATAGTTTTCCTTGAACAGTAGCAGAAAGTCTGCAACAGGTAAAATCAATGGTAAGTAAAGGTAGAACTTGCTTTTATGCTATTAATACAATTGAATAAGCTACATGTTTCACTTTAGCCAAATTGTATTTGATATGTATAATAATTATATTATTAATGATTGCTTATTACTGGTAGTATCGTAAACAAAATACACGAACTCCTCCTCTTACAAAAAACTGCTAAATTCAACATTATATTTGTCTGCGAAACATGTCTGAATACTTCCCTCCCTGGCTCCATTATTACAGTAAGAAACTATCGGGTTTACTGGTCTGATCATGAAACCCTTAGAGCAGTGGAGTTGCCATCTTATACAAAAATCATTAAACCTTAAAAATATCCAAGTTAGACATGAACTCGTCTTCCAGAAACCATCATTTGCAAATACCATATTTTACTTTCTACTATGCTTCAGAACCCCTGATTACGACATTACATTCGAACAAGCCAACCTCACTACTAACATGGGCAGCCTCGGACCCACACCCTCTTCTTTTTCTTGGTGACCTCAACTTACCTAATATTAACTGGACCCTAAGTGAATGTTCAATTGAACCCATACACTCAACCCTTTACAATGCTATTAGTAATCTAGGGCTAGAAAAGCTAGAAAAGAATAGTTCATAAAATCATCTACCACAATGTCCTACTGGTCAATGAATACTTCAGCTTCAACCACGACAACACATGTGCACAAAATAGATTCAAACTCAATCTAAACCTCAAACACTCAAAAATCAACTGCAGGAAATATGACTTCAGCAACAGAGTGATCAGTGCATGGAATGCACTGCCTGACTCTGTGGTTTCTCCCCATCCCTAAGAGGTCTGCAAGGGGCATGTATAAGAACATCATCATGCCTACCATCCATGTCCTATTGTCCAAAGTTATCTATACCTACTTGCTTTTGTTTATTATTATTATTATTATTATTATTATTATTATTATTATTAATTAGATTTGTATGCCGCCCCTCTCCGAAGACTCAGGGTGGCTCACAACAACAATAAAAAACAGTATAGACAATGGAATAAATCTAATAATAAGAATGATATAAAAGACCCCAACTGTTAAAAAACCATCTAACACATACATACCAAACATAGAATATAAGAGAGCCTGGGGGAGATGTCTTAGTTCCCCCATGCCTGGCGATATAGGTGGGTCTTGAGTAAGTTGCGAAAGACAAGAAGGGTGGGGGCTGTTCTAATCTCCGGGGAGAGTTGGTTCCAGAGGGCCGGGGCCACCACAAAGAAGATTCTTCCCCTGGGGCCCGCCAAACGACATTGTTTGGTCGACGGGACCCAGAGAAGGCCAACTCTGTGGGACCCTATCGGCCGCTGGGATTCGTGCAGTAGAAGGCGGTTCCGGAGGTATTCTGGTCCAATGCCATGAAGATCTTTAAAGGTCATTACCAACATACCGTACCTATTATCTTGTACAGATTTTGATGAATAAATAAATAAAATAGTAATAATAGAATTAACAATTCTAGTGATAAATTAGTGTCAGTGGCTTTCAGATTGTCATTTATATTGATTTCAACTTTAAAGTAAGAGTATGCAACTTCTGTTAGATTGAGGGCCAATCCATGCTTTGCGTACTTTGTCAAGAGCCACAGTCCAAAAGGGAGGACATTATTTGAGAGTTTAATTAATGTCTTAAATGTCTCCAAGGAATGAAACACAATTTTTGTCATAACCCCCCCCCCCCAAATACGAAGAGCCAAAATTATTTGGCTCAATCATTCTGCACCACAAATCATCACTCAAAACAATTCCAAAAGCACAGTTCAAGATCTTGACACTCATTCTGAAGACAATGATATAGCAACAGCTAAACATAATTCCTCAGTGAGTTTATTAAACTTATTTCCCCAATAAGTATAATAAACGGATCCCCACAAACAACAGCATCTTCAAGAGCTTCAGCTGCAAACCTTAAGATTATAGAGGCAGTTATTTCATAACATTATAACTGTGTTTGGATTTTAAACTTTGCTATCCTGTTCAGCTATTATCTGTCTTTAGATTTTGCTGGACAAATGTTGGTGCCTTTTGTCCAATCACATGGAAAAATCCAATGTGCTATATGATGTATCTATTCTTCTACATAATTTTGGTTGATTTCTATAATAATGATAATAATAATAATAATAATAATTGAAAAGTATTGAGACGCCAGACGAAGTGCTAAACAGTGGTTCCCTTTATTCAGCTCTTTCCGCAAGTGACAATCAGCTGGGAACTCACCAGCCGGCAATGAGAAACTCGGCTCTATTTATACTCTTAAGGCTCGCGCCAAAAGAGCTGTCCTGCGTCTGAGCCAATCAGACGCCTCCTAGCATTTCCAATCTGCCTGGTAACAGCATTCACCTCAGGCAACTATTTACATGGCATATTAACATACTCAACACCCCTCCCTCCTTAGTCAAGTGCCTACTGTCCATCAATTGAGCCATGTGATGAAATCCTCCAATCGAGTGGGTCTGCGCGAGGCTCGCTCAGACCTGCGCAGATCAGTTGAGTCTGGAACTTCGTTGGTGGAGGTTGGCTCTCTGTCGGATCCGGAGCCTGGCTGGGCCCGAGTGGGGGCTCCGGCCTGCAGCGAAGTCCGGATGGAAGCTGAATCGACGTCGGAGGAGGATGATGGTGGCTCGTTGGTGTCGTGGGAGCGTTCCAGCCTCGGTGAGCCCAAATTTACATCCAACATATCGGGTTGTACATAAGAGTCTGCTTTGGGGGAAGAGGTTACAATGGCGGTTTGCGTATTTTCAGAGTTAATCCGCCCTCTTAAGTAATCAATGTGCCGTTTCCAAATACGGCCATCCTCTAATTGTATTAAATATGTTTTAGGGCCCTTTTGTTGTAGGACTTTTCCTTTTACCCATTGAACTCCCCCATCAAAATTTCGGGCAAATACATTCTGGCCTAGATACATGCTTCTTTCAGGTATTACAGACATTTCACCTTGACCCATGGTATTTAAATATCGAGGATGTAACCTGTCTAAAGGAGACCTTAGTTTCCGCCCCATTAAGACTTCTGCAGGGCTTTTATTGGTGGCAGCATTTGGAGTAATATGTTGCATTAACAGGAATTGGTCTAATTTACTTTGTATTTCCCCAGGGCCTGCTCTGCGCAGCGCCTCTTTCGCCACACGCACATAACGTTCAGCCAACCCGTTAGCCCATGGGGAGTAAGGGGAGATTAGCGCATGCCTGACCCCTAGATTACTCAAAAACACCTCAAACTGTCGTGCGGTCAGTTGTGGCCCATTGTCTGAAACAAGGACATCAGGACACCCATGGGTTGCAAACAAATGATACAGAACCTTTATAGTGGCACATGTTGTTATATTCTGCATAGCCACTACCTCTACCCACTTAGAAAAGGCATCTACGACAACCAGGAAATACTGGGACCCAATGGGGCCAGCAAAGTCTATATGTATCCTGGACCAAGGCCCAGTGGGCTCTCCCCACTCTACGGGGGCAGTTCGAGGGGGATTGGGTCGTGACTCTTGACAGGGGTCACACCTAGCTACCCAATGTTCAATATCGAGATCTAGGCCCGGCCACCACAGGTATCCCCTTGCCAAACCCTTCATTCGGACAATGCCTGGGTGTCCCACATGTAACATAGTTAACACCTTTTTCCTAAGGGTAGTTGGAATGACCACTCGATCCCCCCATAGTACACATCCTTTCATGTAGGACAATTCTAGTCGCTTTGTCTTAAAGTCTGCCAGTCCCCCCTCCTCTGGTCCCCCAAGCCAACCCCTGTGTATACAATTAATCACTGTTTGAAGAATGGGATCTGACTTAGTATGCTCGGCCACTTCCCTGGCTGAAGTTAGGGGGGTTTCTTCTATTTCTAACAGTAGTACATCCTCCGAAGGAACTGGTTCTTCCCCTCTTTGTGCCAAAGGGCACCTGCTTAGTCCATCAGCGTGGCTTATGGACTTCCCTCCCTTATGTATTAAGGTATACTGATAACTGGAGAGGAAGAGAGCCCATCTAATCAGTCTAGGGGACATGAACGGAGGGGTAGGTTTATCTGAAGGCAACAGTCCCAAAAGGGGTTTGTGGTCTGTTATTAATTCAAACCTCCTTCCAAATAAGTAATTATGAAATTTCTTAATGCAAGCTATTAAAGCCAGGGCCTCTTTATCCAACTGGCTATAGTTCCGCTCAGCAGGGGTCAGCGTTCTGGAGAAAAAAGCTATAGGTGCCTCAGTGTTGTCTGGCATTACGTGGGCCAGTACTCCGCCCACCCCATAAGCCGAAGCATCGCATGTAAGCCTTATGGGCAAGACTGAACTGTACTGAACCACCACACTATTAGAAGTCAATAAGGTCTTTATTAGAGAAAATGCTTGGCGTTCAGGTCTGCCCCAGGTCCAGGGAATTCCCTTCTGAAGGAGTCGGTGGAGGGGTTCTGCGACCGTTGCCTTCTGTCTCAAAAAAATAGAATAAAAATTCAGAAGACCTAAAAAAGCTTGTAGTTCAGTCTTATTGGTTGGTTCAGGTGCTTCGGTAATTGCTTTTAATTTATCTGTTGTGGGGTGGATGCCCTGACTATCTATTCTATATCCTAGAAATTCAATGCTATGGGTGCCCCATACACACTTGTCTGCTTTTACTCTGAGGCCCTTGGATTGGAGTCGTTGTAGGACAGCCCTGATTCTCTGGTTCAATTGGGGAATGGTTTTAGCTGAAATTAATATATCATCGAAGTAGGGTATGGTTCCTTCAAGCCCCGTTAATACTCGCTCCATTAAGCTCTGAAAAATTCCAGGGGCTATGCTTACCCCGAATTGCAGTCTTGTGCATCGGAAAGCCCCTCTGTGCGTGACAATTGTCTGAGCCAAGGAGGTAGGCTCATCGACCGGAAGCTGCAGGTATGCCTGAGCAAGATCGATCTTTGCAAAGACTTTTCCCTCTCCTAGGGAGTGTAGGAGGTGCTGAACTACTGGTATGGGATAGGGGTGATGCTGAAGGGCCTTATTTATAGTAGACTTGTAGTCTGCACAGACTCTTAGCGAACCGTCTGGTTTCAATGGTGTGACAATTGGAGTCTCCCATGGCCCTTGCTCTACAGGGACTAGGATTCCTTGAGCAATAAGTAGATCTAGCTGATGGTCTAGTTTAGGCAGTAAAGGTAAAGGAACCCTTCGTGGTTTCAGGCGAATGGGCGGAACCTTTGGGTCTATGGAGAAAGAGATAGGGTCCCCCTTATAAGTTCCTAAAGTGGGGCTGAATACTTCAGGAAACTCCTGTACAAAATCTGGGGTATCAGAGGGGGACTGTACTAAACAGATGCCAGAGATCTCAATACCTAAGGGGGCCATCCAGGTTAACCCAAGGAGGGAATGCCTTGCCCCATCCACAATTACCAAAGGTAGGGAACATTTAACAGATTTGAACTGTACAGGAATATCTATTTTACCCAATACAGGGATTACATGTCCCTGGAAATCCCTTATAATCAAAGCAGTTTGAGTTAACTTAGATTTACAGACATTTGGCATATACATTTTAAATTTGTCCCAAGGCATAATAGAGTGCCTAGACCCGGTGTCCAGTTCTAAGTCACAAGGCTTGCCATTTAAAAGTAGCGAAATAATGATTTTGGTGCCTTGCGTAGAATTTGCGCAATTTACGTAAGTTTGACAGTTACCTCTGTTGTAGTCGCGGTTAGCGGCTGAGTTGTTTTTCCGGGTAAAAGATCTTGGAGGCCGGTTTTCCCGGGCTTGTGGAGCCTGGTAGGAGAAACGCTGTTGGCGCGGAGCGGAAAAGGTTTCTTCAGGCTGGGGAGCCCGGCAGGCCTCAGCGATGTGACCGCGCCGATTGCAGCGGCGACAGATGGCTTCCCGAAACGGGCAGCGAAGTCGCGGATGATTTCCCCGGCAACCTGGGCATGGAGCTGGTGTGCGAGGGTATCTCGGTTGTCGTGAGGGGTCGCTGGGAAGCAGGAGGCAGGAATCGTCGGTGGCGGCTGGAGGGCTGAGGTCGTCGGCCGGATCAGCTGTGGAGGAGATCTTAGAGACGGTTTCTTTGTTGACGTGGCTTTGGAGGTCTTTGGCAGCCGCTTCGGCGACCTCGGCTGTCTGGGCTAGCTTGATGACGGTTTGCAAGGTAGGTTCGTCCTCGGTGAGGAGTTTGCCGCGTACGGTGGCGTTTTTCATGCCGAATATGATTGCGTCTGTTAGTCGAGCTTCTGGGCTGTCAAAACGGCATTTTGACAGTACGGTTCGGAGTCTTGTGGCGAATTGATTGATAGACTCAGCTTCCCGTTGGGCCATCCTGGAGAACTGATGGCGGTATACCACAGCTGGCTTCGTGGGTTTGAAATGACCCGCAAGCTTGGATTGTAAGTCTGGCTCCGGCACGTTCTTGGCAGGAAGCGGATCGGTGAGCGTTTGAACCAAGTCGAAGATTTCGGGGCCGCAGTAGTTAAGGAAGATGGCTCGCTTTCTGTCGTCTTCGGCGGTCCCCATTCCGGCGGCTTCCAGGAAGATTTCGAAACGGGTCATGTAGGCTTCCCAAGACGCTTTCTCGGGGTCGAAGTAGTCGGGTGCTCGGCCGATCTGCGAAGGATTCATCTTGCTTGTAGGTTCTCTCCGGTTCTCGTCGCCAGTGAAAAGTATTGAGACGCCAGACGAAGTGCTAAACAGTGGTTCCCTTTATTCAGCTCTTTCCGCAAGTGACAATCAGCTGGGAACTCACCAGCCGGCAATGAGAAACTCGGCTCTATTTATACTCTTAAGGCTCGCGCCAAAAGAGCTGTCCTGCGTCTGAGCCAATCAGACGCCTCCTAGCATTTCCAATCTGCCTGGTAACAGCATTCACCTCAGGCAACTATTTACATGGCATATTAACATACTCAACAATAATAATAATAATAATAATAATAATAATAATAATAATAACAACAACAACAGCAACAACAACAAAAACAACAACAAGAGTTGGAAGGGACTTCGGAGGTCCTCTAGTCCAACCTCCGCTTAGGCAGGAAACCCTACACTATTTCAGACGCATGGTTGTCCAATACCTTCTTAAAAATTAGATGCAGAACCTTACTTTTTTCACCATTGAATTTTTATTTGTTATTCAATGGTGAAAAAAGTAAGGTTCTACACCTAGGGAAAAAAAAACACAAAATGCACAGGTAATCACTGGTCACTTTGCCAATCAGACATACTTTAAATTGCATTGAGTGTATGTCAGTATATAATGTATATATATATTTTTGTTTCTTAAGGGTAGCCATGGAGGAAGAGGGGATAAAGGTGAACAAGGATCCAAGGGACAAAAGGTAAATCCAAAAGGGAATTTCTTAAAAATGCTTTGTTTGAGAAGTTTAGTTGTTTTATTAAATTGGATTGTTACATGTTGTTTTTTATCATTGTTGTTAGCTGCCCCGAGTCTGCGGAGAGGGGCGGAATACAAATCCAATAAATAAATAAATAAAAATAAATAAATACATTATTAGTCCTACATCCCATACAGGGATGGGTTCCTCCTGGTTTGGATCAGTTCGCCCAAACCAATAACAACTCTGGTGACATCACAATGACATCACTCACCCGGTTTGGTCTGTGCTGATCTGTGGGCGCCACTATCTAGTTTTTTTAAAAAAATGTAAATTTAAAAAAAAATTCTTCTGAGCATGTGCAGAAGCTGGGTTTCCAGCAATGTGCGTGCAATTGCCATCTTGGTTTTGTGCATGTAAATTCCTCCCAAATGGTGTGGTAGGAAGTGAACTAAGTTAGAACCCACTCCTGATCCCATGTAATTTTTGGATGTTTATTTCAAATCTGTGTTATGGTGCTTCCACTTTAATATTTTCCATGGAATATATCAATTATTACAATTTTCATAAAATATTTATTCTCTCATGATTAGGTGCCAGCTTATTGGGCTTTGGTTTACATTTGAATTAGGGTTCTACTGTTGTGAGTTCAAAAGCTCTTGTCTCTTTCTGTCTTGATATCTAGAATAAAATTCATTTTCAAAGTTAGTCATTCTATGAAGAAAAACGAAACCAATATGGCCACCCAAATGGCTCTTAAGGGAATGCTCAAAAGCATTTTTTAAAATGAAGGATTCCACCTCAGTAAGAAAATATAAACATAATTGTGGGGAACATGTACTTATTCTCATTCCTTTGTGGAATGATCAACATAGTTCCCTCTAAGCTGAGCAGTGAGCAATCGCTCACTTAAAAATCATCATCAACTCAGAGTTTTCCAAACCTGCCCAGAATCCGAGAGGGAAAGAGTGAGAGGGAAGGAGAGAGAGAGGAAGAGAGAGAAACAGATAGAAAAAAGAGAGGAAGGAAAAGAGAAAGAAAAAGAATGGGAGTAAGGAAGAGAGAAAGAAAATCAAAATCTAGTTTGAAACTAGCTCAACTATTTAAGTGGCATTTTGATATTGAAAGAGTTGCCCTATTATCTCACTGTTATAGACACACAGTACAGTATTTTATTTTGAAATTCTCTGAGGCAAAACAGGGTGGGTTTTTTATTTGTTTGTTTGTTTGTTTGTTTATTTATTTATTATTTCTGTGTCGCCCAGTCCCAAAGGGACTGCCACTCAGACACTATACTTTTCCGCCCCCCCCCCAAAAAAAAAAATTAGAGGGAACACTGATGATCAATACACATCTTTGGATCTTGGTCAATAGATTTAAACAAAATCATAACCAAAGTTGGATTCTATACTTGATTAAATGTAACATATGCAAGGCAATATTTTTTTCCAAATACAAAACCAATTTTTAATTAGTTTCTACCTTTCTTTTCCAGGGCGAGGCTGATAAAGGAGAACCTGGTGAAAAAGGTTCAGAGGTATATGGATAATTAGAACAATCATTTAACTAAAAGCCCATCTATATAATGAACTGTCAGTTCTTGAAAAAGATGCTTTCTGATTAGTATCTTTTCTGTCAGCTTGTTATCTGATGCCATTGGTTCATTGCTCCAGTATCACAATGGGGGTTTTGAAAGAAGGGATATTCTATTTCTTTTACTTGCCTAGAAGAATCCTAGGTGGGCAGAAAGAAAACAAATTATGCAAACTGTTCTCTAGTGCAATTGCAACCTGTCCATCTTGTATATGTGATATTGTATGCATATGGGAAAGAGGTAGAGTTACTTTTTGAGGAAGATGAGCAGATTTCAAATTTGATAATAAATAAATAAAATATAAATAAACAGGCTTATATTGCAATGGTGTGATGCTGCTTTTGATATTTTAATGAAAGTGTTGGGTACTGTAGATACCCTAGTAATTGCTTCACTTAATAGCTTTGATGTTAAAAGAGATAGAATGGGATCTAGTCTTCTTTCAATGTATATTTCCTAAAAATAAAATAAGAAAAACTCCTCAACATATTTATTTATTTATTTATTTATTTAATTAATTTGTTTATTTATTTTGTCCAATACACAATGAGGGTTTTAGTGGGTATATATCTATATACACATAGTAAAATACATGATGAAGGTTATAGAGGAGATACTCATAGTAAAATATATCTAAGAAAGAATAGAAAAGAAGATATAGTAATAGAACATATCAATGAAAGAATAGAAGAAGAGATATAGGAATAGAAGAAAGGTTTAGGAGATATAGGAGAGAACAATGAGAAACCCAGCGGAGATCAGAGCAGAAAGACCCAGCTGCAAATTTTCATTCACATTGGACAACTTCTGGCTAATTGTTATCTATCAACTTCCTCTTAGTATTTTAGGGAAAATAAAAAAGAAAGACAAATATTCACAGTAGCCTTTCTGAATCTGGACACTCAAAAAATATGCACTTTGATATTTCAGAATTCAAATGCAGGAAATCTACACATGTAGAGGAGACATCTGGAAATTTGATATAACCCATCTGTCTGATATAAGGAAGATAATGAAGCACTCACATATTAAGTCAGGCAATGAAGACTATCTGTTCTTTTATTTTCTTGCATATGAATGCAAGTTGAAATGATCAATGATGTTTACATATAAATTTTACATGTGTAAAAGTGTATAAATCTTATTTTCTTCCCTTTAAGGCTTGGCCACTTTTTTCTCCAAAATGTGCAACTTCTTATTATATTATTGATATCTCTAATAAAATATCCTTGATAAATAATTTTGAATATTATTTTGTAACAGGGGAACCCTGGATATAAGGGAGAAAAGGTAAACTGATTTTTAAAAACTCTTATTCTCATAATTTGTTCCATACTGTAATTACATATTCAGAAATGCAGTTCTTAAAATTAAATAAATGAGTTTATATATTTTTATAGATAATCAAAATGGATAGCATAATCATTTGACTTTCTAGATCAAGATTTAGATTCAGACTTTGAACAATATGAATACTATATATATATATATATATATAGTCAAGTACGTACTTGTAATATACATAGATACAACATTGTTTATATACATAAGATGGATACTGATAAGAAAGAACACTTGGACAGGGATGGTATGCATGCTGATGTGCTTATGCACGCCCCTTGCTGACCTCTTAGGAATCAGGTGAGGTCAACAGTGGATAGTCCAAGGGTAACATTTTGGGGGTTAGATGACAAAACCACAAAGTCAGGTAGTGAGTTCCAGGCATAAACCACTCTGTCGCTAAAGTTGTATTTTCTACAGTCAAGTTTGGGGTGGTTCACTTTTAGCTTGTGTCTGTTGTGCATCCATGTATTGTTGTGGTTTCAGGCACCTGAAATAGTTGTTGACAGGTAGGATATTGTAGCAGATAATTTTATGAGCTATGCTTAGGTTGTGCTGAAGGTGACATAGTTCTAAACTTTCTAAGCCCAGGATTTCAAGTCTGGTTGCATAGGATATTCTGTTGCAAAGGAGGAATGGAGGGCTCTTCTAGTAAAATATCTCTGGACACTTTCAAATGTATTTATGTCCGATATGTGGTGTGGGTTCCAGACAGATGACCTATATTTAAGGATTGGTCTGACAAATATTTTGTATGCTCTGGTTAGTAGTGTTATATTACCAGAGAAGAATCTATGTCCGATTATCTTGATCCTCAACAGTCCAGTTTCAGGCCCGGCTACAGCACCAAAACTGCTTTGGTCGCACTGATGGATTATCTCTGGCGGGTCTGGGATAGGGTCATTCTCTATCCTGGTGCTTCTTGATCTCTCAGCAGCTTTTGATACCATCGACCATGGTATCCTTCTGCATTGACTGGAGGAGTTGGGAGTGAGAGGCACCGTTTTATGGTAGTTCTCTTCCTACCTCTCTGATCGATTGGAGTCAGTGTTGGCGGGGCGTTAGAGGTCAACTCCTAGCTCCCTCCTTTGTGGGATTCCTCAGGGGTTGGTTCTCCCCCCCATTGTGTTTAATATCTATATGAAACCACTGGGTGAGAGCATCCAAGTACACTGACAACATTCAGCTGTACATTTCCACCCTGTGTCAATGCAGTGAAGCACTGAAGATGATCTCCTAGTGGGTTTGCCCATGTTAGCAGTGAGGTTAATTTGTTGGCATGTGTGATGTTGTAGTCTGGGGCTCTGTAACAAAGTAGGAAGCGAAGTGTTGCATTTAAGGACAGATCACAGGTGATGGTTTCGGGAAGGGTGAAATCATGTGCAACTTGGATGTTTTAGGTTTAGTGTCCTTTTGTAGAATATAGCTACTCCGCCACTTCTGCGGGTTTCACGGTCAGACCAGAAGACAAGATAGTTTCTTGCTATGATGATGATGGAGTCAGGGAGGGATGTATTTAGCCATGTTTCGCAGACAGAAATAATGTCAAAGGTGTCAGTGTTTAGTAGTAGTAGGAATTCAGGCATTTTGTTAACTATGCTTCCCGCATTGATTTATTTGCATTTGGGATTAGTATTGATTGTATTGAGGAAGTAAGGGGCACACTTACCTAGTCTTGGTTGGTGGTGTGTGGGATGTATATAGTGTGTGTGTGTGTGTGTGTGTGTGTGTGTATTCTCTACATATTACAGTTTCATGTAATGATTAAATTGAATGATTTATATCTGTCTTTTATATATAATATCATGATTAGTTTCATGACAAATGGAATTGAAATAGACAATATTTTTTTCAGGGTGACAGAGGAGAATGTGGAACACCAGGGTTAAAAGGAGACAGAGTAAGTTAAAGATATTATTTGATAATTTCTTCTATTTAAATTTTTTACTACATGGAGATATAAAAGTGGGGATTTCTTTGTAATGAAAAAGGCAATATCAATAGTTCTTAAAGAATCCTGTTTGATTAAAAATGTGCAAAGCCCAACCTATTAAACCAAGAGAAACACATCTTTTAATCAAAAGATCAGTTTTAAAATAAAAAAGTTGTGATGACCAGGGCTTTGACTAGATAGATAGATAGACAGACAGACAGACAGACAGACAGACAGACAGACAGACAGACAAATAGATAGGTAGATAAAGAGATAGAGAGTGGGGAGAGAGGGGAGAGAGAGAGAGAGAGATTCCCTCCTACTCTCTGGAAATTACAGCACTGTGCTTAATGGTATGTGTCCTCTAAAAAGAAAAGGATAGAGCACCTACTTATTTTATTTTTATTTATTGGAGCTTTTATGCTTCTCCTGTCTTAATGACTTTTTTTCCAAATCCCTCCTCTGTTTCCCCCAGATGATATGCACTGATGTGTTATAGCAGAGGGCAATCTGATTTTGCAATAACTAAGCAGGCTTCGATGAGAGACTTCCAAGGAATTTTGGTGCTATAAATTAGAACAGGAACTTCTAAAAAATAGAAAACAAAACAACAAAATATTGGCTGTTTTCACCTAATTGCTAAATTAGTGTGAACAACACGTTATTTTTAAAGTTTTGGTGTATTGTTGATCACATTATAAATATACAAAATACAATATCAGCAATAGGAAAAAGTATATGTAGCTCAGGTTTGAACTGTAGTACACTCTGCGCTTGGTGTAAACCACTCAAGGTTGAATCTGGAGTCCTTGGTGCATTCTGCGCTTGGTGCTCTAAATGCCTTGTATGGTATTGAAATGTCTGCAACCATATTAGAAAAGCACCAAGGATTCCACAGTCCTACAGTGTATTTAACATGTACTCCCAGAACAATAATTGTGTGTCTAGTTCAAAAAAAAGGATAATCTGCAGCTCCTCCGAAAATATGAATTCTAATATAAATCTCATGTTGGTGTATATAAGATGACAAATGCAGCTTCTCAAGCCACTGTCAGTACTTTAATATCCTTTTTGGACATTGTCTTCTGCCAATAACTGGCAACATGATTCCTTGGTAAGAGGCTGCCATTAAACATGCACCTAATCTCTCCTAATAACCATTACTTCCTGCCTGAGAAGGGGCTTGAACTAGAAGATCGCCAAGGTCCCATCCAACTCTGTTATTCTATTCTATTGTTTTTAAATATGTAGCCAAAATGTTTGTGTTAAAAATGTTTAATTTGGTAAACAGGAATCAATATGATCCATAAAGTTTTTAGCATATTATTATCACATTGTCCATTCACAACTGAGAACATCAATTCTGAATCTATAGCAGAGGATAAAGTGAAATATGTGCAATATGTGTCTCTCTATGTGACCCCTTAAAGACAAAATCCAAATTACAGAGCAGCTAGTGGAAAAAGAGAAACCATATGTTCCTATTGTGGATATGTAAGGAAACAGCTTTGTCTGGGGCATTCATATTTTTGTCAGGGCAAAGAATAAAATGGCATGGAACATCTGTAAAGGATTAAAAAACTATAATGGATTAGGCATTCAAAGAAATTTCTGAGTCATCCAGAGTTCTCATCACCCACAAGATTCCCACTTGCAAGAAAAAAGATAAAGAGGGTTTGCCAAAAGGACTTTTTTTCCCCACACAAGAGAAAGACAGAAATTATACTAGGGGGAAATAACCAGACGTGGAGCAGGAACATTGAGGAAAATATTAAGGGAACAGTTCCCATTTACAGTCTGGACAGATCGTCATTACAATATAATGGCTGTACTGTTATATGCCCTTTCTTTGTATTTAGATAATTCATTACTGATGTTTCCCATTGTCCCTAATTTTGGGCTTCTCCAAAGAACACTTGGAATCCCAGCTTTCATAATAGCTTAACAGATGACTGCTGCGTGGCTGAGTACAGAATCTGACATGGACTATTTCCATGTCAACAAAACACAACAGAACATGTTGTGTATTGTCAAATTAAAGGAGCTACTTATACTTGTCAGATAAAGAAAGAAATTTGTATTCATTTACAGGACCCAAGCAAACCATCCTAATGAATTTCACACTCTCTTCTCTCTCTCTCTTTTCCATATTAAATACTCTCCCCCTGGCTTAATTCACTTTTTATTTGAATTCTTGCAATTTAATCTTATACAGCGTGTAAAAAAAAATGTTGGTGTTGAAAGGATGTTACAGATGGCAACCTAGAATGAAAGCTAGTGTTTGTTTGTTTTTTTTAAAAAAAATACAAATCTAAAATGTAACTAACCTGAAATTTTACATAACTTCTACAGCTTGAAATATTTAATTGGTGTTTTGAATTTCAGGAAACTAATGTATTGTTAGACATTGTATGATTCTGTGATTGTGCAAAATCACATAATGGTGGTGGCAAAAGAAGTTGTTAACGTTTTAACATACAGGTAGTCAACTACCCACGGCAATTGGGACTGGAATTTCTATTGCTTAGTAATGTGGTTGTAAAGCTTAATGTAAAATGCCTGCATTGCTTAGCAATAGGAATTCCGGTGGCCATCATACATCCAAGATCCTGTGGGTCATTAAGCAAGAGTCTCATGAGACTGCAACATGAAAAGAGGAGTTTCAGGCCAGTTGGCCAGTTGGCGAGAGCTGCAGAAAACATTTATGGGAGCATAAGCAGGCTGTATAGTAAGGTGACCAGACGTCCTGCTTTTGGTGGGACAGTCCCACTTTTTTTGCAATTTGTCCCGTTTCCCGCGGTATTTTTAAAAAATCCTGATTTTTTTAAAATGCCAGTCAGCGGCTTGAATGCCTTGGAGCTGGAAGGACCGTCTCTTTATTCTTTGATGCCGGGCAATGACCTCCAACAGGCAGCTCAGCTTCCACACTGCCCGAAAGAAGGACTTCCCCATAGACTGATTTCGGGCAGCGCGGAAGCTGAGCTTCCTTCCTCGCAGCTTCTAAGTTTTTCCCCCAGCAGATTCTACTTGCAAAATTGAAATTGAAAAGCAAAATAGCTTGAGGAGGGTGAGGGACGTACCAAAGTGGGGAGGGGGTTGCTTTGTACATGCCCAACAGCCAGAGAGAGAGTTTTGCTTTACCTCTCTGGTAAAGCAAAACAGGCAAGCTATTTTGATCTCTTCCCTTGTCTATAGGAGTTTGGTGTACAAAAAATTGGGGTGAGGGGAAACACAGAAAACATTTAATTTTCAGAAAAAGCTACGAAGAGGTGGGAGGTGAGAAAGAAGGCTTAAAACAATCTTGTTGACAAGTGTTCCTTAATCAATTTCATTTTCTGAATCTGAAATAATGGTACAGTGCTATCAGTAATTTCAACTACTTCTGAGCCTGTATTTGTTTTCCACTTATTATTTTCATGGAAATGAAAATATAATGAAAATAATATTTTATGTTATATAATGTATTTCTGCATTTGGTATTCCGTCATTCTTAATTCCAAGTAGTTCTTTCACAGTTTTTATGTATCTTTATAGAATAAAAATGGGAAAATATTTCATTTTTAAAAAACAAAATAAAATTCCTTCTTCACAGTGCTTTGAAAAAAGAAAAACAACATATTATCTATGTTTGTTTCATTACACACAAACACAGAAAGACCTATACACACACTTTTATTTTACAGCTAAACAAATAAGTTACTGTTTAGATTTATCTTTCCCACATTGAAAAAATAAGGAGTGGCATACTAATTTCTTAAGAAAAGGAGGCACAATATGAGGTAAGGGCACACAATATGAGGTTAGTTGGGGAAAAGATTAGAAATAATGTGAGAAAATATTATTTTACTGAAAGAGTAGTAGATGCTTGGGAAAAACTTTCAGCAGACATGGTTGGTAAATCCACAGTAACTGAATTTAAACATGCCTGGGATAAACATATATCCATCCTAAGATAAAATACAGGAAATAGTATAAAGGCAGACTAGATGGACCATGCTGTCAATCTTCTATGTTTCCATGTATTTAAGATAACTTATGACTTTGGAAAACTTGCTGCCAGGCAGCTAAGTCATCAAAATTATAGAAATAATAGACCTATTTTCAGACCTTTCTTATTCATTCATTCATTCATTCATTCATTCATTCATTCATTCATTCGATTTTTATGCCGCCCTTCTCCTTAGACTCAGGGCGGCTTACAACATGTTAGCAATAGCACTTTTTAACAGAGCCAGCATATTGCCCCCACAATCTGGGTCCTCATTTTACCCACCTCGGAAGGATGGAAGGCTGAGTCTACCAGTCTACATAACCAAGCGTGGGTTAGAAAGAGCTATGGTCTTTCACTTGTCGTTTTCTTATTTTAGCCACAGGATGCTTTTTTGGGGGGTCACAAATCCTTCAAAGCAAGTTGTGAAATTCGTGAAAGAGGCAGTGCTGCCAACTCCTCCTTTTTAATCTAGTTATGCTGGGCAGAAATGGGTTCCTTCCTGTTCTGACTAGTTCTATAGAACCGATAGTAAACTGGCAGCCTGGATCGCGGGAACCAGCAGTGACCTATGCCTGCCACGTTCCCTCCCCAGTTCTAAAGAAGGTCATTTCTGGGAAGTGTCATAGCCAGATGCTATGAATGAGTGCCAAAGGCAGGTAAAGTGAAAAAGTTGCAGGAGAAACTTCTGAGCCACAGTGCTTATAATGCATTACTGCAGGAGTTCAATTCTGAGGGGCTCAAGGTTGACTCAACCTTCCATCCTTCCGAGGTCAGTAAAATATTGGGGGAAATATGCTGACTCTGCAAATTGCTTAGATAGGGCTTTAAAGCACTGTGAAAGTGGTATATAAGTCTAAATGCTATTTCTATTGCTATCTTTAATGTTGGCTTCCTCGCTGACTTTGCTTATTGAAGGGCAGCAGGAAAGGCCATAAATGCCAATCATATGATTTCAGGCCATTGCAACTTTTTTTGAGCTAGTTGTCAAGGGCCCGAATTATGATCCTGTGAACATGGGAGACTTCTACAGATGCAGCTTTGTAAACCAGTTACAAGTTTCCCTTGTTTAGCCTTGTCATAATTTTCAACAGTTGCTAAAAACGAGTGATAATAATCCGGGAATTATTTATAATCCTTAGTTTACCCCCTTGTGACTGACCGTTAGAATTGTTATTTATGCTTTTCAAGAAAATCTGGGAATATGAATATCATAAAGATGTAGAAAATCTACTGAAAACAATATTACTTTCTCAGGAACCCAAAGGACATGGATGTTATGTTGCTGAATACAGGGGATCCAGGGGTGGTAGGTCAAAAACTTAGGTTAGAAGCTATGATCCTATGATTGATAGCCTACTTATTTTTTTACTGATGTTGCATGTCAGATGCATGTAAAACAGAACATGGTACAATTTGCATGATTATACCTACCATCATTATGGTCCCTATGGAGATTATGATCCCGCTATATAGAGCGCTGGTGAGACCACATTTGGAATACTGTCTTCAGTTCTGGAGACCTCACCTACAAAAAGATATTGACAAAATTGAACGGGTCCAAAGACGGGCTACAAGAATGGTGGAAGGTCTTAAGCATAAAACGTATCAGGAAAGACTTAATGAACTCAATCTGTATAGTCTGGAGGACAGAAGGAAAAGGGGGGTCATGATCGAAACATTTAAATATGTTAAAGGGTTGAATAAAGTTCAGGAGGGAAGTGTTTTTAATAGGAAAGCAGGGCTTTTCCAATGCCTCTATTACAGAGACATTGGTAGTAGCATCAACTCATCATCGTGAACACAAGAACAAGTGAACACAAGAACACAAGAACAAGGGAACACAATATGAAGTTAGTTGGGGGAAAGATCAAAAGCAACATGAGAAAATATTATTTTACTGAAAGAGTAGTAGATCCTTGGAACAAACTTCCAGCAGACGTGGTAGATAAATCCACAGCAACTGAATTTAAACATGCCTGGGATAAACATATATCCATCCTAAGATAAAATACAGGAAATAGTATAAGGGCAGACTAGATGGACCATGAGGTCTTTTTCTGCCGTCAGACTTCTATGTCTCTATGTTTCTATCATGACTTTTTGACTGCAAATGCTACTTATTTAGCATGAAAGGGTAGCAATTGGAGACCATGCCAAAAGTAGAACCGTTTCCCGCATCTAGAAATGTTCCATCACAACTATTAGGGGGTTCAGTTAAAAAAGAGAATGAAACACATTTATCTGCTTTTCTTTCTTAAAGCCATTGTTTGAGCATGGGATTCATACCAATTAACTAATTCATACTTTTATGAAGAGATAATGCACTGTAGCAGAGATAATTATTTAAGAAGCATTGTTTAAACCAGAACTTACTAATAACACTTACATATTTATTATTTTATTTGAACAGGGTCTAGATGGCCCTTCTGGCCCGAAAGGACCCAGAGGCCCTCAGGTAAGTTTCTTAAATTCTACCAACCATTTCATTATCATTTGCAATATGTAAATATTTTGTCCTAATTCTCAGAGCTAAACTGCACATCATACTGAATACGCACCTATCTTTTGTTTTCTTTAAGTAAGTAATGGTTAAGGGGTAATTTGGGCTTGAGCAAAATACATTAGAACAATAGTCGTGAATTGGCGGTCCATGGACTGTTGACGGTCTGCGAAAAACTTTTGGTGGTCCGCAGAAAAATTATTTGCATTTTTTATATTGCACTAAATCAGGGATCCTCAAACTACAGCCCCTAGGCTGGATATAGAATAGAATAGAATATAATTTTTATTGGCCAAGTGTGATTGGATACACAAGGAATTTGTCTTGGTGCATATGCTCTCAGCGTACATAAAATAAAATATACATTTGTCAAGAATCATGTGGTACGACACTCAATGATTGTCATAGGGGTCAAATAAGCAATGCAGAAGCAATATTAATAAAAATCTTAGGATATAAGCAACAAGTTACAGTCATACAGTCAACATGGGAGGAAGTGGATGAATGGACAATGAATGCTTGTGCTGCTTCAGAGAGTCTCTCCCTTTGGGGTCTTTTTGTGTGGGTCAGATGCAATGGGACAGAAATTCTGACTTGGGCTCTGCTTTAACCTCCTGATGCAGGGCTTTGGGCGAAGGCTGGAGGTAAGCACCACTAGTAGGAAAGAGATGAAAGGCCTCATTTCAGTGGGACTGCATCATGGCCTGGAACTGGCTGACCATCTCAGCCTGCTGAGCCTCCAAGTGCTGGCACCTGGCATTGCACTTCCACAGGTCTTCCCTCTGCTTGGAAAGCCTATGCTCGTAGTCCTCAGTGAGGTGCTTCTGCTGAGCCTCCTTCTCAGTCAGATCCAATTTGAACTGAGACCGCTGTTTTGCCAGCTCTTTCTTGTGGTGACTGCTTAGCTCCAACAACTGCTTCCTGTAGAAGGCCTTTGCCTGGGGAAGAGGCAAGGAGTGACTGGGGGAGGGAGAAGTAGAAGCCTGCAAGGCACTCTTCAATGTGAGTGACATCAAGTTGGCCATGACCACCCAGTCACATGATCCACACCCACCCAGACCGTCATTAGGCAGATCATATTAAGGGTTCATGAAATTTAAAATTATGAATTTAGTGGTCTCTGAGGTCCATTAGAAGGAAGATTTATTCTTTCTTCTTATTACCATATTTTTTGGAGTATAAGATGCACCAGAATATAAGATGCACCTTAGTTTTGGGGGAGGAATATAGGGAAAATAATCTGCTTACCAAGTATTCATCTGGCTAATGTCCTTAGTCTGGTCAGCTTCAGAACACTATTTTATCCCCTGGTTAAGGCTTAATTTTTTTTTTTATTCTGAGAGAGTAACAATGAAAGAGCTTGCAAGCCAGTAAGAGATGGGAACATCATTAGCACCTGGAAAGAAACAGTCTGCCAATATTTAGGGCTTGGAAAACATTTTTCTTTGCAGAGAGTAACAATGAAAGAGCTTGGGAACATTAATAGCACCTGGTTAGGACTGGAAAGAAACATTTGGAGCAAATAGAGAATGAAAAAAACAAACAAAGATAGGCTTTGGAAAACATTCTTCACAAAGAGCCTGCAAGCCGGTAAGTGCTGGGAACATCGTTAGCACCTGGTTAGGGCTGGAAAGAAACTTACTCAGAGCAAATTAGAGCAATGAAAAAACCTGCAAAGACTTAGGGCTTTGAAAACATTCTTCACAGAGAGAAACAATGCAAGAGCTTGCAAGGTAAGAGCTGGGAAGATCGTTAGCACTTAATTAGTGCTGGGGGGGGGAAGCTACATTCAGAGTATTTTACACACCCAAATTATCAGCCTCTTTTAGGGAGGAAAAGGTGCATCTCATACACTGAAAAATACAGTAACTGTGGTTTACAGGGGTTCACAACGGAAATTCAACTCTCGCGGGCAGTCTCGGAACGCATCCCCCACGAAAATTGAGGGAACACTGTATTTGTATGACAAATAAAATAAAAAAATAAATAAAATAAAATAAAATAAAATAATAAAATAAAATAAAATAAAAAGCCCCATATCATAAAGATGGGAAAATATATGACCATGAGTGACAAGGAGCAGAGCTTCCTGATCCAGGAATGGGCACAATTAGTGCACCACCCAGAGATGTGCAAAGCAGGGATGGATTCTATTTTTCTTCACTGCTAGTTTGGCCCTTCATGTGCTGCATGGGCATGCACGCATTCACAGTGCTAAATAACTGCTTCTGTATATGCACAGAAGCAAAAAACAGCTTCTGCATGTGCGCAAAAGCAAAAAACCCAAGATGGTGGCACTAGAGGCACCGCCAAGAGAGCCAGTTTGGGGGCATGGTAGTCCTAGGTTCCAGCGACCCAAGTTAATACAGGTTCCATAGAATCGGTCCAAACTGGGAGGAAAAACTTTTTCACCTCTGTGAAAAAGTTACCGGGGTTACTACCTATTTTTCCAGCATTTCAGATTAAATTACATATTACATATTAAATATTAATATTACATATTACAGCATTATAGCAACATTACACCATTACATATTATATTAACTATTACATCATTTGGCAGAAAAATACTATAAACCTGTGCTCTTTAGGTACTGTAATAAAGAATACCTCAAACTGACCAAAAAAAAAAGATTCTGGTTTTTCAGGTCAGTTTAAATATTAAAAAGCAGCAAACCTTTTGAAGGGTGAATATGAAACAATATTTTTAAAAATAATTCTCTTTATTAAATGTTAAAATACCAATTCCTCCAAAAGGGAGAAAAAAATACAAAAACAAAACAAAACTAGGCAAAACTATACTACTCTACTCTACTCTACTCTACTCTACTCTACTCTACTCTACTCTACTCTATTAAACCAAACAAAACCAAACCAAACCAAACAGAAATATAAATAAATCCCCCCCCCCCACTGAATACCAGTGAGGACTCAGATTGTGGGGGCAATATGCTGGCTCTGTTAAAAAGTGCTATTGCTAACATGTTGTAAGCTGCCCTGACTCTAAGGAGAAGGGCAGCATAAAAATCAATCAATCAATCAATCAATCAATCAATCAAACAAACAAACAAACAAACAAACAAACAAACAAACAAACAAACACTTGGAAATATATTTCAGAGATAACAACTCCTCTTCCCTTGTAAAGTAGGCACACAATTTATACATTTGTACAATAGTGCTTAGCCAATCGCTTTACCTGATGTCAATCCCTCTATGGGAACCTACAGGTAAAAGTGTAATATTTTTACAAAACACATATAGAAATTATTTGAAACATGTCCTTTATTCCCTAGAGCTTTATATAATCTTAAAATTGTTTTAAAAATGAAACTTTTAAAAATTCATGTTTGGCTTGAGTTTCATAGAGGTATCTGGCTCATGTTCCCATATACTTGAATGCTGGGTGCATTCCAGTGTCATAGCATAAGACTTTTTTTGTTCTAGAAACTCAAATAACTGAGAGCAGTGTAATGCTGCCTTCCTAAATATGCATAGATTTTTGTCTCAGTTTTTATTTTTAATAACTATCAATCTCTAACTTGTCATTTATTCATATTTAGTATTCTGTTCTACAGTCCTTAGCTTGAAGTAATACTGTGAGAACATTTTTGTCTTCTCAGTGGAATTGCTAGCTTCTCTCCTTGCCAATTCTTTAGCCTTTCGTACAAAAAAATATCTAGCATTTCTCCATATTTATTCTTCCCTATTTAAGATAGATTCCCATGGGTAGAGAATTGTATTGCTGCTGAATATCTCTTATTGATTTGGATTTTATTTTTCGGATGTTTTGGACTTCAAAACTCTCCAGTTCAACCAACTATATCAGATGGAACAACACTGGAAAAACTTATGAATCGAAGACATTTTTTTTAAGATTAAATCATTCTAGCAATCTTAACCATGGCCTCTAAACTCATGCTTTTGTTGCTTTGAAATACCAAACAGGATGGTCTTTTTTGTGGAATTTAAATATAAAAGCCTGATATTTTAAAATAAAATTCCAAATCATATTTCATATTATTATCTGAAAATTGTGCAATTGTAATTCTGAAATTTTGTTGCTACATATTTGTGATATGACCAAATAATCGTGTAACCAATGGATTCTATTTCTTGGTCTTTTTCAGTGTTTTTCAAATTTGGCAATTTTAACGTATATGGACTTTAACTCCCAGCAAGGACAACTTCACACGTCTTAAAGTTGCCAAGTTTGAAACTCACTAGTCTAATTATTCCAGAAAAACAGTGAAATGGCATGGGTTGAGTTATAGGGTGGGTGTTGCATGTTACCAATTTCTATGTGTGAGTAATAAATTTTATTCCACTGCTGCTCAGATTGTTTTGAAGGAACTGTAACTGCTAGGGCAACACATTTGTAAGGATTTGTTCATAAATAATAATTATATGTATGCCTGCATATGTTGTTTCTCACTGCAATGCAGCAGGGTAGAAATTGCTTTCTAGATCTAATAATTTTTTCCATCATTACTGTTGGAGGGAAAGGCCCCTTATGATCATTTACTATATTTTTCACAGGCCTATTTATTAATTTTGCTTCCCAACTATGGCATTTATTTTTTAGTAAATTGGTTTTCATCAGTTTCTCAAATTTGACAGCCTTAAAAGATGGATTTCATGCATCCTTCTGGACAATTCTGAGAGTTAAAATTCACACATCATAAAATTTTAATGTTTGAAAATTGTTGCCTTATATACAGCATTTATTATCTCTCTAGTTAAACAAGAAATTAAATATATTTTAGCCAGGTCTTTAAATTAAAATAAATAAATAAATTTTAGTATTTTCAAATTTTCAAATGACTTTACATTTTTATATGTTGTTTCCTAATATTACACAATTATTGGGCACAACTTTTAATATTTGTGCACTTACATATAAAGGTTTGAGCATTCTCAATGAAAAATAGTATATGTACTCAATATATAGTTAATAAAAGAGAAAGATGGTTTCACACTGATAAAATAAATACCTTTTAAAAGCATTTTTTATACATGTCAGCAAAAGTCACTTCCTTTTTTTCACTCTTTCATAAACTGGATCTTTAAGCTTAATAAAAGTCCACCAGAATGTGATTGTAAGGTGTAATTTAACGAGTAACTAAATATGAAATGGAAAACAGATGCTGAAAATATATCATTATTTCATAGAAATACTTCCCGTGCAATAGCTGGCTTTCAGTACTATTTTTAGTACCAAATGTTTCCTCTATATCATATGATTTATATGACTTTAACCACTTCAAAAATAATAGAATTTAAGCTTTATTTCAAAAAGCTTAATTATGGGGTTATACAGTATGTCACACTTATATTGCATAAGTTTGTGATTAATTCTTGTATGCTTCCCAGAATCACTATGTAAAGGGACAGTTAATATAAATCATATAAATAAATAAATATAATTCATACAACACAAATAGAACAATGAGACAAAATCTATTTTTAGTAGCATGATTTCAGATCATTCTGCACTTTTTTGAACTTCTAGATTTCATGTTTGTTTGCAGGATGCCTTTACTGCTGTTACTGAGACGATGTAATTAATTCCATCTAGGATATCTAAGAAAAATACAGCTCCAGATGAGCAGAGCATGATTTACAAATGTAATCATAAATATATGTCCACTGGTAGAAAATTTAATCCCCCCTCACTTTTTTTCCACTAAAGGGTATTGGTGGCCCACCAGGTGATTCTGGCTCAAAAGGCATTCAAGGAAACAAGGTAAGAGACATACAGTACATCATTTTACAAATACATGTTAGTCAACCAGTCATGTCCTAGTCAGGTTCATAATTTATTTTTCAGTGTTTTGTATTTGATTATTAAATCGCTGTGCTTGGAATGAATGCAGCTTCTATTGCAGCATGTGTGGGTGTTCCTGACGTGAAATATCTTGGCTTTATTCCTGAGGCAACCAGAACATTTGAGGACACAGAGAAATGTATTTTTTTTAAAAAATAGAATACATTTGTGACCGTAAAGATTTTGGAATCTTGGTTTCATAAGAGGACAAATGCAGCCACAAAGCATTCTTTCGAGTAGTTCAAGGCCATCCTATGCCCACCCACCTGGGTGGAAGCGGAGGGAGGACTTGCCATGCTGGCACAATCTGAGTGAGCAATGGGACAAGTTTATGGCTGGGGGGTGGGGGTCAAGGGATGTGAACTTTCAACTGGGTGGGAAACTCAGATTCAGATTTCCCAGTGTAGGTTCCAGGATGGCTCCGGCAATAAATTTGAGAAGTAGATTAGATTAGATTTATTGGATTTATATGCCGCCCCTCTCCGCAGACTCGGGGTGGCTCACAACAATGGTAAAAAACAGTACATAGTAACAAATCTAATATTTAGCAATCTAAATTATAGTTTTATGTTAAAAAGTCCAAAAGAAAGAAATCCCAATATATAAAAAAACAAGCACACAATTGAATCATACACAAAAACTACATGGGCAAGGGGGAGATGTTTCAATTCCCCCATGCCTGATGGCAGAGGTGGGTTTTAAGGAGCTTACGAAAGGCAAGGAGGGTGGGGGCAATCCTAATCTCTGTGGGGAGCTGGTTCCAGAGGGTCGGAGCCACCACAGAGAAGGCTCTTCCCCTGGGTCCTGCCAGACAACATTGTTTAGTCAACAGGACCCAGAAAAGGCCAACTCTGTGGAACCTAACCGGTCGCTGGGATTCGTGCGGCAGAAGGCGGTCTCGCAGATATCCTGGTCCGATGCCATGTAGGGCTTTATAGGTCATAACCAACACTTTGAATTGTGACCGGAAACTGATCGGCAACCAATGCAGACTGCGGAGTGTTGGAGTAACATGGGCATACTTAGAGAAGCCCATGATTGGTCTCGCAGCTGCATTCTCCACGATCTAAAGTTTCCAAACATTCTTCAAAGGTAGCCCCATGTAGAGAGCATTACAGTAGTCGAGCCTCGAGGTGATGAGGGCATGAGTGACTGTGAGCAGTGACTCGCGATCCAAATAGGGCTGCAACTGGTGCACCAGGCGAACCTGGGCAAACGCCCCCCTCGTCACAGCTGAAAGATGATTCTCTAATGTGAGCTGTGGATTGAGGAGGGCGCCCAAGTTGCGGACCCTCTCTGAGGGGGTCAATACTTCCACCCCCAGGGTAATGGATGGACAGATGGAGTTGTCCTTGGGAGGCAAAACTCACAGCCACTCCGTCTTATCCTGGTTGAGTTTGAGTCTATGGACACCCATCCAGGCCCCAACAGCCTCCAGGCACCGGCACATCACTTCCACTGCTTCATTGACTGGACATGTAATATGACTTGAGCTCTGATTTAATTTGGGTGCTACCTGGAACCTTGATAATTAACCTAAATCTGAGGGTGGTTTTACTCAGGGTGGTTTTTTAAAGCTTGAGGAACAAGATGATATTGCTGATGCGTACTGGATAATTAAAAAATAATGATTACTAAAAAAAGTCAGTATGAGTTTTGTTGATTATATAAATTCCTTTGATTGTAGAAGCTCTGTCAAGCTGTGGAATGTCCTTAGGAAAATGAGAATCCCAAAATATCTCATTGTACTCATACAAAGTCTATGCATAGGTTATGAAACCACAATCTGTACAGAGCTCTAAATTGTCAAAAGGGTAAAAAAAAAAAGTTGTATGTTGTTTCTATATTTATTCAACTTATATGCTTTAACATATATTAAAGGATCCCGAATTGGAAGAGGGTGAGAATAGGTTTAAAACTGTTGGAAGAAACTTTAATTATTATGCTGTGGTGCAAATGTGAATAATAAATTCTACTAATATAAATCAAGGAGCACTGCAAAAAATTAGATAATTAAAATTAAATATAAAAAAACCAGTGACAATAAGTTCAGTAACTATGTAAAAATGCATAGTGAAAGCACTGATGTGGTGCATTTAGCAGTCAAAAATAAGTGAAATTCAATAGCAATGAACGCATTGAAGTATATGTCTATACTTACAAAGATTACTATTTGTTCAAGGGCTTTCCCTGTAGTTTCTATGGATAAGAAAATTGGCTTATGAAGAAGCAGGCTAGAAAGACTATTCATACAGTTATCTTCTAATACCCAAGAAGACTCCAAAGAATCTAATGAATAGCCAAAAAACCCTAATAAATAGAACACTTGAGACCATTTCCGTTCTGTAGCACAATATTATTAAGATGTGGAAAAATTGTCATCTTTGAAAATAATAATTCTTTTTTGAAATACAGTGTTCCCTCGATTTTCACGGGTTCAAACTTCGCGGAAAGTCTATACCACGGTTTTTCAAAAATATTAATTAAAAATACTTTGAGGTTTTTCCCTATACTACATTTTTTCCCGCCCGATGACATCATATGTCATCGCCAAACTTTCGTCCACCTTTAATAAATATTTTTTTAATAAACGTTAATAAATAAACATGGTGAGTAATAATCTAAATGGTTGCTAAGGGAATGGGAAATTGTAATTTAGGGGTTTAAAGTGTTAAGGGAAGGCTTGTGATACTGTTCATAGCCAAAAATAGTGTATTTACTTCCGCATCTCTACTTCGCGGAAATTCGACTTTCGCGGGCAGTCTCGGAACACATCCCCCGCGAAAATTGAGGGAGCACTGTATTAGATTTAGAAAAGTGGTAATGTTAAATTTAAGGTACATTGTTTGAATAGTAGGGAGACTTTATTAAGAAAAACCTTAACAGCTATGGTGGCGCAGTGGCTAAAATGCAGCATTGTAGGCAAACTCTGTCCACTTCCAGGAGTTTGATCTTGACCAGTTCAAGATTGATTCAATCTTCCATTCTTCCAAGGTTGGTAAAATGAGGACCCAAATTGCTGGAGATAATATGCTGTAAATGACTTAAAAAGAGCTATAAAGCACTGTGAAACAGTGTATAAGTCTAAGCGCTATTGCTATTAGTTACCCTGTTCAGTAGGTAGCAAATGAACCTTCTAGCATGGCAAATAAATTTATTTCTCGTGGGAATATCAAATGATGCCTAATTGATCCTTATGCTTAGTAAAGATTTTGCAAAGCTTTATATTTAAATAACTCCACTGATTACTTTCTAAATTTGAAAATATATCAAGCTACAAAAGCCATCTCTCTTAACTAGTTGCATTTTGGTAGCCTTTACACTTCTCATATCTTAATCCCTTACATAGGAAGAAATTATAAAGTCAAGTGAATAATTGTTTACAGTTAATAAGTACCATTTTCATGTGAGTACTATGGCTGACAGATACGTAGCAATCTCTCCAATTTTTGTAATCTTTATAGAAAGAACGTTCAACTATTCTTTTTAACTTTCCAGACACTTATGAATGAATTCTAAGTCTAGTAGTTATTTATATGATAAATACTCTTTCCAAGTATATAAATAGTAAGTATGTTCTCAAGATAATGCCAGTGAGTGGAACAAGTCAGTTGCTATGGAAGGGTTGTTTCTAAGAGGACAATTAATTATTGGAGAGTTGCAGAAGGAGATCTAGATGGTTTTTCAAATGAAGAACCAATATGTTACACATTGCCTTGTGTTCAGATCTTCTGTTGACACATTCTAGTGCAAGATAGAAATAGCTATTTTATTATACGTAGATTATTAAAAAGCTAATCAGTCACAAAATAAATAGATAGCTTCTGATATTCTCCCTGAATTACAGTCAGGAAAATTGATAATTTGTGAAGCAAAACATTATGCCCAATTCAGATCTTTTTTTCCCGGTACTATCTTGCATAATTGTCAAGCTTCAGCATTATTAACATACTTGCGATGTGCACTTTCTTTCTCAAACTTTGATAATTGCAGATGCCGCAAAGTCCTTGTGGGGAATAGGGTCTTCAGAGGGACTTAGGGCAACCCAGACGCGTGGGGTCACTCACAAATTCAAATCCTAGAAAGAAAAGTTGGACACATTTCTCTCCGGGTGAAATGACACAGTTTTGCACTTCCTTTTATTGGGGGAAATATGCAAATTGGGTAAGGTTATACGTATATGTCAAGTGGTATACAAACATCCAATAACATGACTCTAAGATATGACACAACTTCCGAGTCCTTCCTATCTACATATGGCACGTAACTAGCTTCTATTGAACAAATGTCTCTTATGGCCAATTTCCTGGGACCTTTGTTGTGAATATGGTTATCTCTTGTTTACCACAAAGCAAGGTCTTTTATTGCTGCTTTCGTCCAGTGTGCCCCAGGAAATGTAAACATGCATCCTTTTATCACAGTTCTCATCCTGCTGGCACATTCTTGTTATTCAAGGGGGGCTGCCATGAACCGCTTTATGGCCAGTCACTTCCAAGCAGATCTCACCAGAAATGCAGACTCACTTTGTGTCCTACGTGCAGTCCTGTTCCTGGCTAATGGAATAAAAGTGTATAAGACATTTATGTTAGAAGTCCAGATATTAAATCTTATCCTAACATGATATGGCAGCCACAGATACTTGCATTGTTTTTGAAGCTTTTTAAAATTTATGTTATTGATTGTTTGGTTTGGTTTTTAATAATAACTTGAATATATTTTAAAAAGTCTTTTGCATGAAATACTCTGATTTTTTAGAAATAGTTACGTGAAAGAATAGCCACTTTGCAGGGGGGGAAAATCAAATTCTGTGTTAACTGAGAGATTTCAAGAATACATCCATTCAAATGACTTATTTTTAACATCCTATGAATTGGTCACTGAAAAAAATCTACACATATATTGTACATAATTAAATGTCTGCTTATCTTTACTTTATAATTCCCCTGCTTAGAAATTATGATTCTATTATTTAGATCAATCAAATGTCAATTTCAAATTTTAAAAAGCCTATGTTGCTAAAGTGTTTTGCTCTCCCTTTTATCTAAGCATTGCTATGTTACCTAAATAGCCACTAAACCTTGCAGAGGAGATGGCCATTGAACCTTGCACAGCAGCAATTATAGTAAGGAGAAACTAGTCAGTGTTTGAGGGTATGGGGATCAAGACTGGCAAATAAACATTTGTACGCAGTCAGTGATATAAACTCAAAACTACATTCTGAGTTAGAAGTACAGTGGTACCTCATCTTACGAACGCCTCTTCTAACGAACTTTTTGAGATACGAACCTGGTGTTTAAGATTTTTTTGCCTCTTCTTCCGAACTATTTTCACCTTACGAACCCAAGCAGCTGCTGCTGGGATGAAGGGGTTTCTTTCCCCCCCCTTTTTTGAAGAAAGGAAAGGGAGGGGCGGCTTGGAGGGGGAAAGAGTTTGCATTTAAAAAAGTAGGAGAACAGCGTGCTTGCAGAGGCACTGAAAGGGTGTCTTTTGAAGAAAGAAAAGGGAGGGGCGCCCCTCTTGCCTTTCTTCCTTCCCACTCACCCTTTAGCCTAGCCTTCCTTCTTCCACCCGCCCCCTTTAGCTGCTCCTCCCTGCCCTCTGTTCGCCTCCCTTCTAAAGTTTGGGATTTTCCTGAAGGATTTGCACCCATTATTTGCTTTTACATTGATTCCTATGCGAAACATTGTTTCGTCTTACGAACTTTTCACCTTACGAACCTCCTCCTGGAACCAATTAAGTTCATATCATGCGGTACCACTGTATATTTCAAGTTTCAACAGGTGTTTACTAGAAGTATTGGAATAGAATCTTATTGCCACTATAACTGAATTCATTCACCTTGTGGCACTCTTTCATTCTATCTTTCCTAACTGTTTCCAAAGAAATCTATGATTTATAATGTAGCACTATAAATGATAACTGATTGTGTCTAGTAGCCCTATCATTGCTGAAATAAATCATTCCTTGTCTAGTCACAGAGAAATTGAATGATTTGTTTTCATATATCCCAATATATATGCATTTGCATTTGTATATTAACTGAACATCTGAAACTGATTATAAAAATATATCTATTTAACAACATTGAATGTTTTAAAATTGGACAATTTAATATTTAAAACAATAGTATACTGATATTTCTATTGCATTTAAAATTATAGGCTTCTTTGTAGGAATCCTATCAGCATAGAAACTTCACCAAGATAATTAGAAGAAAGTAGACAAATATTAGCATTGCTATTCTTGGCTTTTGTTCACTTCATGCTGATGGGGAAAATGTTTCTTTGTTGATAATTAACATCAAAGCATTAACTTTTCCCTAGTCAAGCAACCATGGGGAACAGATTTATAATAAGTTTATATTGCTTTAATAAAATACTGGTATACAGATCAAAACGGATGGAAAATATTATATTCTAGCTTGAAAGGAAGTATTTAAAGAATGCAATGCTATGCTGGAATTTAATTGATTCCACTACATGGTTTCTTGAAAGATTCTTCTGTGTGCTGGCAGAATGCGAGTACACCTGTCATGAAAAATAATGAAGTTTGCATTTGCTCTCAGTGTATATCATTGCATTGAGACCTGAGAAATGCAAATCTCATTACTAATCCTTAGATTGTAACACTAATTATATTATGCTGAAATATAGTTGCAAAAGAACCTAGTTGGTGTGGTAGTTCAGGCATCAGGGCAGAAACAAAAAGATTGTGAATTCCAGTTCTGCCGTAGACATGAATCCAGCTGCGTGATTTTGGATCAGTCCCTCTGTCTCAGCCTTAGGAGGCATACAGTAGTAAACCACTTCCAAGAATTAACAATACTTTGAAGATGTGTGTGTATGTGCATGTGTGCATAAACACACATTTCAACTTGCTTTCAGATAAGAGATCATCCAAGGGCATGGGGTGAGGTATCATCAGTACACCCAGCTGTACATCTCCACCCCATGTCCAGTCAGCGAAGCAGTGGAAGCGATGTGCCGGTGCCTGGAAGCTGTTGGGGTCTGGATGGATGTCAACAGACTCAAACTCAACCCTGAAAAGACGGAGTGGCTGTGGGTACTGCCTCCCAAGGACAATTCCATCTGTCCGTCCATCACCCTGGGGGGGATTATTGACCTCCTCAGAGAGGGTTCGCAACTTGGGCGTCCTCCTCAATCCACAGCTAATGTTAGAAAACCATCTTTCAGCTGTGGTGAGGGGGGCATTTGCCCAGGTTCGCCTGGTGCACCAGTTGCGGCCCTATTTGGACCGGGAGTCATTGCTCACTCATGCCCTCATCACCTCGAGGTTCGACTTCTGTAACGCTCTCTCCATGGGGCTACCTTTGAAAAGTGTTCAGAGACTTCAGATCGTGCAGAATGCAGCTGCGAGAGCAATCATGGGTTTCCCTAGGTATGCCCATGTCACACCAACACTCCGCAGTCTGCATCGGTTGCTGATCAGTTTCCGGTCACAATTCAAATTGTTGGTCATGACCTATAAAGCCCTTCATGGCGTTGGGTCAGAATATCTCCGAGACCGCCCTCTGTCGCACGAATCCCAGTGACCGGTTAGGTCCCACAGCGTCGGCCTTCTCCGGGTCCTGTCGACTAAACAATGTTGTCTGGCAGGACCCAGGGGAAGAGCCTTCTCTGTGGCGGCCCCAACCCTCTGGAACCAGCTCCCCCAGAGATTAGAATTGCCCCCACCCTCCTTGCCTTTCGTAAACTTCTTAAAACCCACTTCTGCCGCCAGACATCTCCTCCGGGCCTATACAGTTTATGCATGGTATGTTTGTGTGTATGTTTTCTTTTTAATAAGGGATTTTTAATGACTTTTAAATTATTAGATTTGTTATATATTGTGTTATTGTTGTTGTGAGCTGCCCCGAATCTACGGAGAGGGGCGGCATACAAATCTAAATAATAATAATAATAATAATAATAATAATAATAATAATAATAACAACAATAATAATAAAACACACAGAAATCATTTCTCTCTTTTGACTCATTTGCTTTAAGGTGAAATTAAAGGGGTGCTTAAATTATTCTTATTGAGAACAATGAAATAAAAATGTTGTATCTTAACTAGATTTTGCTATATTTTTGAGAACTTAATTTATTGTAGATAAATGGGTATTTTTACAAAATTGGCATGTCCTTTTTATAAATTTACCATAGTTAATGTCACCTGAAGGACAACTTGTTTCCAAAAGTTCTCAATCGTTCATGGTTGCTGATTTGCTTGCTGGTACATTTTTTTTTTTTGCTTCTACTCCTTAAAGTAAAAGTTTAATAAAGATTCTTTGTCCTAATTAATTACTCCATGGAAAATAAACATGTAACTGGAAATTCATGCTTAAAAACAATCCTTCAGAAAAGAATTATTTCTTGGAATGGGAAGAAGGTAACATGTCGGAACCCCTGTTACTATTCATTGAAATACCGGAACAATTAAGAACTAGAACCTGGAATATTGAGAAAGCTTTGTGATATTAAGAACAGAACTTTAATTAATTGATCTCCCTAAAAACAGATACTATCCTATCAATATATTAGTAATAGAAGGATAATCAATTGTACTGAAAGAGATATGGCAAAATAAAACTAATAGATTGTTCAGAGACAATTCAATCACCAAACTGGATTCAGAAATCACTCTAACTGGGGTGGTTGGGGGAATCAATCCATCACTTAACATATGAGAACCATAGATATTTATAATCGAAAAGATAATTGCAGCTTAACATGCATTACATTGTTTTTTCACACCAGGTTTTACATGTACATATACACATCAGGTTTTGTGTGTACATATAGAATGTTAGTTATATGCATTCTTTCATAATATCATGTCATCTCATCTCATATTATATGTTTAAATACATGTAAAGACCTATACAGTCATACCTCATCTTACGAACCTAATTGGTTCCAGGGGGAGGTTCGTAAGACGAAAGGTTCATAAGACGAAACATTGTTTCCCATAGGAAACAATGTAAAGTCAATTAATACGTGCAACCAAAAAAAAAAACCCGCAAAAAAAAAACGCTGCCGCCCGGCTGTCACCTTTTAAAACAGCCTGGGGGCTTCTCAGCGACCTCCTGAACACCGAACGCCAAACCCGAACTTCCGCGTTCGGGAGGCCGCCGAGAAGCCCCCAGGCTGTTTAAAAAGGTGACAGCCGGGCGGCGGGGCTTCCCGGCAGCCTCCGAATGCCGAACGTGGAAGTTTGGGTTTGGCGTTCGGCTTCGGGAGACGGCTGGGAAGCCGCCCGGCTGTTTTAAAAGGTCACAGCTGGGCTGGGGAGCTCCCCAGCAACCTCCCGAACTTTTGCCGAACTTCTGGGTTTGGGGTTTGGGAGGTTGCTGGGAAGCCCCCCAGCCCGGCTGTGACCTTTTAAAACAGCCCGCGGCTTCCCAGCAGCTTTCCGAAGCCAAACGCCAAACCCGAACTTCCGCGTTTGGCGTTCGGAGGCTGCTGGAAAGCCGCGCGGCTGTTTTAAAAGGTGACAGCCGGGCTGGGAGGCATCCCAGCAACCTCCTGAACCCCGAACCCGGAGGTTCGGCAAAGGTTCGGGGTTCGGGAGGTTGCTGGGAAGCCCCCCAGCCCGGCTGTGACCTTTTAAAACAACCGGGCGGCTTCCCAGAAGCTTCCCGAAGCCGAACGCCAAACCCGAACGTCTGCGTTCGGCGTTCGGAGGCTGCTGGAAAGCCGCGCGGCTGTTTTAAAAGGTGACAGCCGGGCTGGGAGGCTTCCCAGCAACCTCCTGAACCCCGAACCCAGAAGTTCGGCAAAAGTTCGGGGTTCGGGAGGTTGCTGGGAAGTCCCCCAGCCCGACTGTGACCTTTTAAAACAACCGGGCGGCTTCCCAGCAGCTTCCCGAAGCCGAACGCTGAACCCGAACTTCCGCGTTCGGGGTTCGGAGGCTGCTGGAAAGCCGCGCGGCTGTTTTAAAAGGTGACAGCCGGGCTGCGAGGCTTCCCAGCAACCTCCAGAACCCTGAACCTGGAAGTTCGGCAAAAGTTCGGGGTTGGGGAGGTTGCTGGGAAGCCCCCCAGCCCGGCTGTCACCTTTTAAAACAGCCGCGCGGCTTCCCAGCTGCCTCCGAACGGTTTAGAAAAAATTTGCCTCTTCTTACGAACTTTTTTTGTGTTACGAACGCCAAACCCAAACTTCCGGGTTCGGCGTTTGGAGGCTGCTGGGAAGCCCCGCCGCCCGGCTGTCACCTTTTAAAACAGCCGGGGGCTTCCCAGCAGCCTCCGGAACGCCGAACCCGGAAGTTCGGGTTTGGCGTTCGTAACACAAAAAAAGTTCGTAAGCAGAGGCAATTTTTTTCTGAACCCCGGGTTCGTATCTCGAGTTGTTCGTAAGACGAGGGGTTCGTATTTTGAGGTACCACTGTATATGCATTCTGCCGAGCTCTCTGGTAGGAGCTTCCTGAAATTTCAAGGGTACAAATTTCAGACACACACACGTTTGAAAATTCAAAACAATGTTCTTTATCACAAAATTCAAAATAAACTAAGCACTCTTTTTGTATTGCAAAGAGCACTCGTCCCAAAACAACTGGGTAGTCTGTACAATTTCCCTTAAGCAGTCATTAAGTACTTAGCTAGCAGCTGTGAAGAAACTTCACACCCCTTCTTCTTCCAACGAAGTGAGACACAAACACATGTTGCTCTGCTTTGGTTTCA
This sequence comes from Erythrolamprus reginae, assembly GCF_031021105.1. Taxonomy (NCBI): domain Eukaryota; kingdom Metazoa; phylum Chordata; class Lepidosauria; order Squamata; family Dipsadidae; genus Erythrolamprus; species Erythrolamprus reginae. The sequence continues at coordinate 35,942,616 of NC_091963.1, read as the reverse complement.
AAGGGGTGAAAAATCAACAAAGTCCAGAAAACCGCAACACACGATTCCTGAAGAACTGCGATCAGATACTCTTTCACAATGGCCAAACCCACACGTTGCTATTTATAGCAGCAGCCCTAATTACTGGAGCCCCACCCAACCACAGGTGGCCTCATTTTCTCTTGCAACAATTCTTCAGTTGTTGTCTCCTTTGCATCACTCTACGCATGCGTGGATGTGTCATTAATTCTTTTTCAGAATCCAAGGATGATACAGATGATTGATCTCCTCCTGGGCTATCTGCCAAACTCCCCTCTTCCCTGTCACTCATGCTTCCTTGGTCAGAGGAGGCTTCATCGGCAAATTCCATCAGGAGAAAAACAGGCCTGCGGCATGTGGATGTCTCCCCCACATCCACCTGCACATTCCTTAGGGCAGGAGATGGGCCAGAGCTAACCACAACAATATGTATGATATGTAGACCCAAAGTTTAGCAGGGCAAATGTTCAAAATAAATGCATAAATTATCTTATTAAAAATAGAAACTAAAGAATTAATAGAATACTTTACAGAATAAAAGCATTCTTTGTAAAATAAATGTTTATATTCTGACCACATATTTGAACAATGGCTCCAAGGGTCCCTTATGTTGACACTGATGAATTATAACATCTCTTAGCTGCTTTCTTATTAAATGTATTGTTTGTATTGTATTTTAACTGTTTTAATTGCTTTTATGATTGTTTGCAGTTCACAGTCACTGGCTTAAATTGTGCTGTTATACAAATTAAAGGAATGAGTGAATAAACGTTCTACCTTGCCTGATATTTTAATCAGTAAAATTAATAAAGGGTCAAGTTAGCACTATTGGGAATCTGGATACACTGAATGCCAACATTTAATTTCTTAACATTTATCTTCCCATGATACAAAGAATTAATTAGTAAATTTTTATTCATTTTAAGGGAGAACCAGGACCAGCAGGACCTTATGGTCCTGCAGGAATCCCCGGAATTGGATATCCAGGACCTAAGGTAATAGACATCAAGTCATACATAGCTTTATAGACTGCAGACAAATGACAGCAGTTTATACAGTATATTACTGTCTGGTACGAACGGGCAAATGGAGCCCTTTTTAGCCTTTCCATATTTTACGTTTCTACTTTAAAATCATATGAATACAGAAATAATAAGTATAACAGTGAAAATAGGCCTGACACATTTAAAAAAGAAGAGAAATAACCCATGAAGTTATTGATTGATTGATTGGATTTATATGCCACCCCTCTCCGAGGACTCGGGACAGTTTACAACATATAAAAACAAAAGAATACAATAGATAAATCCAATTATTTACACTAAACAAACAATCTAAAATCCCCATATATGTTAAAATCAATCATACACATTCAGACAACAGCCATACAGACATCCATCGGCCAAAAATTCTAGTTTTGCCACTTAGTGTCATCACTACTATGGTTCTAACAAAAGCTAAATGTGTGGTTCTAACAAGCTAAATTTTTCCCAGGCCATCCAAAGGAGATTTTACTCATCATTTCTTCAAAATAAAATGAAGAGACCGAAACACCTCTTTGATCTGAACAATGAACTAGGACGTGTCTCTTTATGTGCAATCAAAAAGCCAGTAGACAGAGTTCCATTTTATTGGCAAGGGAAACATTAAAAAAATAAACCAATCATGTATTTCTCGCAAGTTAATGTATCTAATATATTTCATTAACCTTCCTGGTTGCCTAGGCTTTCTATTGTATAGTAGGGCTTTTTTTAGTTATGATATAGTTTTATTTGAAAAAAGTAAATTTAAAGGCTGATTCTATTATTTCCATTCTGGTCCCTAGTCTTCACATTGTCTGCAATCATCCAACCATGACTGATCTATTATACCTGTGATTATCAAGGGTCTTAATAACTAGATGATGCAATAAATGACTAGTTGATAAACTGTCTTGTAAAATCTATTTGGAGCAATAACAATTTTAAAAAATTCATTTAAAAAATTATTTTACAAGGGTGATAGAGGTCAAGAAGGAAGAATTGGGCTTCCAGGACCAACTGGAATTGGTGAACCTGGCTTAACAGTAAGTAAATTTGTGAATATTTTTCATAAAATTTTATGTTTTATAATCTTTAAAGTACTGGTAAGATTAGAGATAGCAATGGACTCTGAGAAGCCTCTCAAATTATTTGTGTTGATGAATAGTGAATTAATAAATACAATATCCACAGTTTTCTCAGCAGCTTTATATTTATATAAAACATTTTCAGAGAATGTACATGGAATTTGGCAATCCAACAACAGATTGATTGTCTGTGCCTTTACTATGGCTAAAAGGCTGATATACAGTACCATTATATTGCAGCCCTGGAATGATAAATGTATAGCTCCATTTATTCAATTGGTTGAAGACCTGATTGTACTTGACTTTTATGAACAAATTGCCTTTAGAGGTTGTAAAGACTAGTATAATGAAATATGGAACTTGTTTATTCGAATAAAGTAAATTTAAAAAGAGAATTGTTGTATAAATTATTAGAAATACTGTCTCTGTGTATATTTGAATAATATTTGCATTAGATATGTACATATAGAATAGTAACTGTTTATTATTATAATGATACACAAAATAAAAAAACATAATTATGATAAATTATGTTTTTTATTTTGTAATTTTTATTTCCATTTTTGTTAAAGCACTTTTACGTGTTTTTAAAAAATAATTAAAATTTATTAATAGTAATACATATAGTACTATAATGGTGGATCATGTTGTCTGTCTGGCACTTTTACAATATACTGTATAGTTCACTTCGACAAGTAAATAGCAATCTGCTGTTTTCTGTTTTCTCTTCAATGGAAGTGGACAAACAACCTGTTTGGTCAGTAGATACATTTGGCATTTTGAGAATATGAAACAAAAACCTTGCCTAATAAATTATTATTATACCTGATAATAATGCAGTCTTAAAATTCTGAAATATCAAAAGCAACTTTGATATTTCAGAACTGTGCTAGCGCTTTATTATGATTCTATGCCGTATTGACTGATTGATGTGCCTGAAATGAATTTCATTTGTTCTCTGTGAAGATTTTTAATGCTGATATAGGATTGTTTTTATAGTATTTATGTAGTTTTAACTAATGAGATACAATGGAAAAAACTTCAGTTGGGTGACCTAAAATGCAATTTATTTTAAAAAAGTTAATGGAAATAAAGAGTATGCTTGAAGTTAATTTTATATTTTTTCAGCAAAGGAATCTAAATTAAGTAAAAAGCAAACTCAACACTAGAGCTTTTTTAGTGTCAGGAAAGCATTGAGCACATGGGAATATTCCAACAACGTTGATGAAGGCTGTCTATATAGGGGGAATGGTGTGTATATGACACCATCTAGTCACAAGATGATTATTATTTTTCTCGAAATTTAGGGGCCACGTGGTTCTGAGGGTATGCAGGGTGAAAGAGGTCCAGCAGGTGAAGGACTTCCAGGACGGAAGGTAAATATCTGAAACATATTTATTATTTCCATGTTTGCTTTAATTATTTCTTTCTAAAACTTTGTTCATAGGATATGTCCACTAGGTTTTTCAGTTTTAAAACATTTTCTTGTCCCCTGAAATGTAAGAAAGCATGTTTTCTCCCTTTCCTTTTCTAGAAGGCATGTTTACAAAATATTTCAAACAGAAAAAAAAATTGAGTAAACACATAAAACTTCCTAGAGATACAGTAGTCCCTCACCTATCGCTGGTGTTACGTTCCAGACCCGGCCGCGATAGGTGAAATCCGCAATGGGGAATTTATCAACTGATAGTACTTATTTAAGTATTTATATTGTAATTGTTTGGTAAGTTTTCATTGTTTTAAGTGTTTATAAACCCTTCCCACACAGTATTTATTTTAGATACACTATTTAAATACAGTATTTACAATTTTAGATTTTTTTTTTTTTAAACCTGCCGATCGAGTTCGGTGGGCTGTTTAAATCTGCCAATCGACTTCCTCAGAAACCCGCGAACCAGCGAAGATCCGCGAATGATTTTTCTCATTAATATTTCTTGAAAACCCGCGATGAAGTGAAGCCACAGTAGGTGAAGCGCGGTATAGCGAGGGACTACTGTATAGGAAAATGATGCACACCATAAAACAAGTAATTAGCATTACCATAATTTTTCAGCTTTATGCATAATCCTGGAAACCAGTTCATTTGTTTAAGTAAATAATAGGGGACTTATACAGGTAAAGCGAAGTCCTGCAACTCATATATACAGTGGTACCTCTACTTAAGAACTTAATTCATTCCATGACCAGGTACTTAAGTAGAAACGTTCTTAAGTAGAAACAATTTTTCCCATAGGAATCAAAGTAAAATCAAATAATGCATGTAAACCCATTAGGAAAGAAATAAAAGCTCGGAATTTGGGTGGGAGGAGGAGGAAGAAGAAGAGAAGGAGGACAATCACTGCAAAGGAAGAAGGTGAGGTGAGGGGAATCAAAAAAATCCAAAATTTTAAGCCTTTTTTTTTTTAAAGAGGGACTCTGAGGCGGTGAGGAGAAGCACACGCCTCCTATACACTCCGCGGAAGGCTGCCTCCCATGCACTGCACCAGAGAGAGAAACCCAGGGGGAATGGCAGGAAACTTGCCAGGCCTTCGTGCCGTTCTCAAATTTCCTGGGAAATTTTTCCAGGCTTGGGTTCTTAAGTAGAAAATGGTTCTTAAGTAGAGGCAAAAAAATCTTGAACACCCGGTTCTTATCTAGAAAAGTTCTTAAGTAGAGGCGTTCTTAAGTAGAGGTATCAATGTACTTAAATGATTGTTTTCCATTAAACATAGTGATGCCACCAATTCAACCTGAATGGCTCTAAAGGCAGTGATGGGCTTCTACGGGAACAGTCAGGAATGCAGTTCCGGTAGAAAAATTTGGAGCTCCGCCCCAGAGCACCCAATTTGCACTGAAAGATGTTGAAACAAAATGCATAAGCCTCACCCACAGTGTGGTAGTAAAAATTTTGGTAGCCCATCACTGTCTAAAGGGTAATTAAGGAGCTATGGTAAAATACTTCTTCAAGTCTTTGTTCCCCCTCCCCCTACAGTGACTAGGTTGATGCCTACAAAGAGTCAGATAATAGTGCATTTGCATTCATATTTGTCAAATTGGAAATTCAGAGGAAAGCACTTTCTCATAGTAGAAGTAATTTGTGGCATTTTTTTTCAATGTGTCTACCTTGCAATTTCTCAGAAGTTTTCATCAGTTGTAAAGAAGGCTCTTATTGTTATTTTTACTTTATTCTAAAGTATTTGAGGATTTCTCTTGGGTTGTTTTGTGCCTACTTTAGTGTGCGAAGAGCAACAGTGGGTGTTACTCAGAGGTTTCTGTGTTGGGTTAAGCAATTCCAAATAATGAGCATAACTATGGATTGAAGCCCTGCCCTTTTATACATGTGTAGGCATAATATTGCCCGGTCATTTATCTCCAGTCCAACCCTGTCAGTTTAGCTCTCTTAGCTCATCCATTGCAGATACACCTGGAACTGCTGTTATTTTGTGGTGTATATCTATTACAGTGTTCCCTCGATTTTCGCGGGTTCGAACTTCGCGAAAAGTCTATACCACGGTTTTTCAAAAATATTAATTAAAAATACTTTGTGGTTTCCCCCCCTATACCACAGTTTTTCCTGCCCGGTGATGTCATATATCATCACCAAACTTTCGTCCACCTTTAATAAATATTTTTTTAAAATAAACTTTAATAAAGAAACATGGTGAGTAATAATCTAAATGGTTGCTAAGGGAATGGGATATTGCAATTTAGGGGTTTAAAGTGTTAAGGGAAGGCTTGTGTTACTGTTCATAGTCAAAAATAGTGTACAGTCGTCTTTCACCTATCGCTGGTGTTACGTTCCAGACCTGGCCGCAATAGGTGAAATCCGCGATGGGGAATTTATCGACTGATAGTACTTATTTAAGTATTTATATTGTAATTGTTTGGTAAGTTTTCATTGTTTTAAGTGTTTATAAACCCTTCCCACACAGTATTTATTTTAGATACAGTATTTAAATACAGTATTTACAATTTTAGATTTTTTTTTTTTAAAAAACCTGCCGATCGAGTTCGGCGGGCTGTTTAAATCTGCCGATCGACTTCCTCAGAAACCCGCGATGAAGTAAAGCCGCAGTAGGTGAAGCGCGGTATAGCGAGGGACTACTGTATTTACTTCCGCATCTCTACTTCGCAGAAATTCAACTTTCGCGGGCGGTCTCAGAACTCATCTCCCGCGAAAATCGAGGGAACACTGTACTCCAAAACATTCCTGGATGCCTAGGCTTTCTGTAAAAAAGCTCAGAATGAATGGTTTCCCCATATTACTTTCCTTTAAAATTTAATTGAAGCTAAGGAGACTGCAGATCACTGGAGCTTTTACAATGAAAAGACAGGATTTGTAATTAAATTGTAATTAAATAAGAATCCACTACTACATTTAGATCACTGATCTTCTCAAGAGGAAGAAAATAGAGCAGCAAATTCATTGACATCTTATTGAATTGGCAGGAAAAAAGTGTGTATATTTCCTGCATAGCACCATAGCTAGTAGCCCTTTAAAGTCTTTTCCAATGAGACCAGCAAATATTTATATCCTGAGCATCCCTAGCTTTCTTATATTTTCCCAGACTTTTTGTTTCACCCAATCTTAAATATGAATGATGGGACCCAAGGAATGCTATAATGAATCTCCATGGACATTTCATGGAGTATTACCAGCATTTGGAAGTAAAATATGTGAAGCTACTAAGTAACAAAGAAGTTTAAAAATATAAAAACAAGGATTTAATTGTGGGAATTAAAGCAATATTTATTTCCTGCTCCCACGTGTATCCTGTACTGACCGATGTACACCGGAAGATTCGCGACCTCCTGCTGATTGAGATTACTCATTTGTTTTTCCTAGAGACTTCTGTCCAATTTACAATTTATTTATATTTAATTAAGGGGACTCTGATGACAAAATTTCTAATATTAAGCAGGAATTAGATTGCAACCAAGTCACTTGCTACATATGCTGCATAACTTTAACTCTTTTACCTTTCTGTAGTTATTAGAAAATTTTAGAAATTTAGAAAAACCACCATACAGTCTGGTCCAAAGAACAAAAATCACACGTGGAGTTACTGCTGAGTAGCTTCATCTCCTTGACAAATTAAAACAATTATCTATATAACTATAGATATACTCTGTGACCTTCTAATGAGGAGCAATCTTAGCCTTCTTCCTGGCTACCAGATTTTTCCAATCTTTGCTGTCTTTTGTCCTCTGGGAAGCTGCCTTTCCTTGCTAGGATTCCATACTTCATTCCATCACACATATAATCTGCATCTCCTACTTGAATCTGCATGAAAATAGTCCATTTAATAATTCTGATGGATATAAGTGCATGTCTTCAACCAGTTCTAGTCAGCTGCATGGGGAAAAAAACTCTAATCATTTCTTGTCCTGTGTCAAAATAGTTTTCCAATCTCTTTTAATGCCAATGATGATTTTCCCCCAACAATATCTGCAGGGGGAAAAGTGGCAGATTAAAAAAAAGATGAAAGTTGAGATTGTACAGATTGTACAGGTGCTGTTTTCCAAATGTGAGGAGCATGAAACACGTAGAAGAAAATTTTAGGAGTTTAATTTTTTTTCTCAAATAGAACTTATAGAAAAAGAAGTAGGAACAGCATGTCAGTGATTGGCGTCACTAAATACCCTATGTATTGCTAGAAAGAACTTTCTAATACACTGTAAATTAGAACAATGAAAGTTTCACAATATCCTTTTCTTTTAAAAATCTTGTACAACGTACTATGTTGTATGTGATTTGACAGAGCCCAAATCTATTTTGTGTCCAATTAGAATGCAAATGTGATGTAATATGTCTCTCATTCTCTGCTTACTTTCATTGGAATTAGAATAGTGTGTTTTTTATTTTGTAATCTAACCTTCTCTCTGGTTTATTAGCATGTTGAAAAATATTTTGCTTAATATTCTTAGTTTTCCTTGTTATTTCTTCATTGTATTATATTTAATTTGTGTCTGTTCAAGTCCATCATCACTTTAATATTTTTATTTTGTACATCACTCTGGAGTCTTATTTCTAGTTCTTTGAATTCCTTTTACAATTTGCTTTGTATCTTCCTTCATTGTCTAATTCATTTATCCATTTATCTATTCATCTATCCCTCCCTCCCTCCCTCCCTCCATTCCTTAATGGCTTCGTTATGACTATCATATGTTATAGTCTCCTCATCGTAATGAAGCCTTAGGGCTGTTAAAACAACTTTCCATGTTAATAAAATAGGTGGAGGCGCCCTCGGTTCTTTATGTAAATATTCACCTATTTTTGTCCATGTCTCAGTTTGTAATGTTCCTTTATGAGGATAACTTGGACATTCTTGCCAGATATATAATAATAATTTGGCCAATCCCTTCTTTGTGGGATATTGCCCTTTCTTTTTTAAATAAGTTTTATTAGCTTCAACTATCTGTCCTAATTCCTGAACATGAAGTTCCTGTACCAAAGACAGCCGTACTCCCATACTTACGTATTTGTGCACTTGGTAAGAGATGGGAGGTTGAGTGCGCTGAGATGCGTGATCCAAGCGTTGCCCCCTCAGCGATGTCCTTAAGGCCAATCGGTCACCGTCTGGGGTCACCACTTGATGAGACGCGATCCCTGCTGGACGGGGGTCTCGACAACCCTGTGATGGTTCACTTCACGAGGCCCGATCCTAAAACCATTACTAGTGCTTACCAATGAAACACGGAGTCAATGGTCTGGGTAAAGTGACAAAGCTTTATTATTACAAATATGCTTCTTTTATACCCTTCATATGCAAATGAAGGGGTTTCAACTAGTAATTTTCTATTGGCTAAATACAAGTCTAATTTTTCCTAATATACGTTTCTTATAGGCTACAAATATAAGGTTTTCAAATCTATAGGCTAAAAATAAGGTTTTTTGAATACACAACTTTTCATAGGCTATTTCTATATGCAAAATTAAGGCTTCTGACTACACAACTATTCATAGGCTATTTCTATTAAGCTTCTAATTGGTTATAAAAGGTATCATCTACAGCTTATTATAGGCTACTAACTTCTCACTTTATGCACCTATCAGTGGCTGAGTTGCTAGCCAATCACACCGTTAGTGTCTTATCTCGTGCCAGGAGCGCTGTTGAGGGTTTTTTCTTACTCTGTCCAAAGTTCATGGCTATTCTATGAGTCACTGTCTCTGGGCAAATTTTCACCATGCTATTTCATATAACTGTTTCTGTATATCCTAGAGCATAGCTAATATTTGGCTTACACAATCCCTACAGTGTATGTCATTGCCAAACCTCTAAAATATGCCTTCACTGTGTCCCATATAATTTGTAATGGGGTATCCCCTCGATAATTTACTTTGAAGAAAAAATCCATTTCTTTTTTTATGTGCTCTTGGAATTCTCTTTCATTTAAGATTTCTTGATTTAATGTCCACCTAGATCTTTTCCTCTTCCCTTCCAAATTTATATAATTGGCTTGTGGTCAGCCCAAATGCCTGTTTCAATATTTATGTGATGTGTATGCATTATCATTTCTATTCTTGACCAAGATATGTGTTTAGCGGAATAGAAAATATAGTCTTTTTCTTTTCTATCGCCATGTATCAAGTAAGTTCAGCTCTTCTATTATTGTGAAAAAGGATTTAGATAATTTTTTTTCTTTGTGTCTTATTCTTTTTTGAGGATTTATAGTCCATGTCTACCTGAGCGATTGCATTAAAATCACCAGGTATACATATATTTTCATAATCTATTTTCTGATGTAAATCAGCGTATAGAGTGTTTTAATAAATATGGAAATAAATCTATAGCATAAGCTAGGCTGGAAAATGATAGAAAATGGGTTAATCTTTTATTGTCTTTTTGCAAAGACAATTGAATGGATACACAGAGTGGTTGATAATAATGTTACATTACATATTGTGCCTTGAATCTATTAAGGCAGTGTTTTTCAATCTGTACTCTATAGACCCCTGGGAAGCACAATGTTATCACAGGGGATCTGCGAAGGCATGAAAAAATTGCTATGATTTCAATCCTGAGTTAAGTCTTGGGGGTCTATGGCCATGGGCCACATGGTTTATAGCCACAAAAGGTATTTAAAGGGGGGTCCTTGGAGAATAAAAAGCTAAGAACCACTGTTTAAGATATAAACTTTATGCTAAAGAACTGGCCTTTGCCTGTCTGATTGTTCAAATGTAATATAATATAATATCCTTCTGTGATAAATCCTGTGTACAGTCCTAAGTCAATTCAGAAAATCTTAACAAATCTTTCCAGGGAGATAAAGGTTCTGAGGGACCTGCTGGACCAGTTGGATCCCCAGGTTTATCCATCCAAGGAGATAAGGTACCATATAAAGCTGACAGTATAAAAAAGAATGTAATACTGTTGAAACCCCAGCACTGCAGCCCGCCACATAAAAAATGTCTCAGAGGAATTAAAGAAAAATAAAACGCAATAAAACCAAAGATTTATTATTAACCAACTTATTAAGCTGTGCGGTGGCTTAGAGCTGAAGTTAAGATGGTGGTCCCACAATATAACTGATACTCTGTCATTTTTGCATCTGCAACCTACAGTGTTTCATGCATATACCAGCTGCCATCTGGAACTTTAGCATGGTTATTGCAGCATCAATTACGATTATTGAGATAATTACAGTATTACTGCCTTGTGACATAGTCTCATTATTTTCCCAATTGTTCTTCCCTCATTACTCTCACACCCAACCCAATTTGATTCCTTTTGAGTAATTTGTAAGCTATTGTACATAAGATTTTCCAGTTTGAACCTAACATCATTATGACACTTTAATTAAAGCAATAACTTACGGGAGCATTTTTCATGTAGGGTGAACGAGGGGTGGAAGGAGTTCAGGGCCCAATGGGACTACCTGGAACTGGAATCCAAGGAAATCAGGTAACATCTCATTTGGTCACCTCACTCTACAAACCATCCTTCCTTAAACATTTTAAAACTGTCAGTGGCAGGCAACTACAATGTATGATCATTGACTATTTGCATATCTAGGTTAATTTATAATTCTAGGTAATATGAGCCGGGGTGGCGCAGCAGGTAGAGTGCAGTACTGCAGGCCACTGAAGCTGACTTGTAGATATGAAGGTCAGCGGTTCACATCTCATCACCGGCTCAAGGTTGACTCAGCCTTCCATTCTTCCGAGGTGGGTAAAATGAGGACCCGGATTGTGGGGGCAATAGCCTAGTTCTGTTAAAAAAGTGCTATTGCTAACATGTTGTAAGCCGCCTTGAGTCTAAGGAGAAGGGCGGCATAAAAATCAAATAAATAAATAAATATATAAATAAATAATTGAAGAATCTTAGGAATTCCAAGAAAATTAGAGTTGCCCAGCAAGTTTGCAGACCCTTAATTTTTGTACAGTTTCCCCAAAAGGGAAACACTTAATATTAAAGCTAAACCAATCAATATAGAAACTGCCTTATATCAAGTCAGAATCTTGGTATATCTGCCTTACTCTTGGAGACATAATTACCCAGAACTTTTCCAGAGTTTCAAATTGCAGTTCTTCAAGCCTCCCAAAAAGAAATCTGGGATCGAACCAGAGAAAGACTGCATGCAGAACTGGTATTTCATCACTGAACTAGAGCCCTATCATAGTAAGAATTTAAAAAATGTGATATCCTTTTGCAACAATTTCAATTTTTAAATGGCAATTTATAGCAAACATTGAGAATCGCTACAGCTATCATCAAAAGTAAAAAAAAATGATTTGGGGATGTTTTCTGGGGTGTAATGAATTATTCTAGTACTCGTGGATCTATAGTTGAACAGGATCAGTCTAGTTTATATCTTTTTATTCAGTAACAGTTTGTAATTTAATGTATCTGAAGTCATCTGCAAATGCTCCACCTGTAAGAAAATAACATTTATTTTTGTAAATAAATATAAATGAACTGTAAATTCGAGAGGAACATTATAACATTGGATAACTCAAAATCTGGATTATTTTAAAGAGTTAAACCTAGCATCCTTTGGTTGTTTTGTATTGAAACTCCAATAATTCAAGACAACAAGGAATTTTAATTCATTGTAAATCAATAGTGGAATGTATGCTTTACATACAGCAATTCCTAAGTTTGATTCTTGGTATGTCAATGTAGCAGCTAGTCTTAGATGTGACATAAAATGTAACAAAAATTGTGGTGGTGCAGTGGCTAGAATGCAGGCTAACTGTCGACTTGCCAGGAATTCAATTTTAATTGGTTCAGGGTTGACTCAGCCTTCTATCCTTGTGAGGTTGGTAAATATTGGGGTCAATATGTTGTAAACTGTAAACTGTTTTGAGAGGGTCGTAAAACACTATGAAGTGGTATATAAATCTAAGTGCTATTGTTAAGTGCTATAAAAGTTGCTGAATCCATAAGCCTTGCTACCGGCTAGAATGGACAAATCGTTCCCACAAAATGTTGTCTTATAGTCTAGGAGTAATATTTGAAGAATATTTGGTTCCAGCACATTAATATTTGTCCAACAAAGTCTATTGTCTATGTGGCAATAACTGTATAAAAATGTGGGTGGTTATTATGAAATTCAAAAAGTAAATCATATTGTAATAGACAGAAAGCATGGAACAAAAGAGATGACATATTTAATCTTCAACGTTAAATAAAATAATGTTTAAGCTTGCATTTGAAAGTACTGGCTACCAAATGTTTGTGAGTCAATTTTCTTTATTTTATGATGACTGTCTATTCTTTGAATACAATTGTTACCTGAGCTAGGGCAAGTTTGAAAAATTGAAAAAATTATATTTTCAGGGTATTCAAGGGCTAAAAGGTGCTCCTGGTATGAAAGGGTCACGAGGAATAGGACTACCTGGACAAAAGGTATGTATATATGTGTTAAATTTATAGACTGATACAATCTGCTACAACTTCCATGCATTTACAGAATACAACAATAAAAGCCATCACTCTGTTAAACAATTAATTCCTACAATACTGTCAAACTATGTAGTAGAGCTGTATTACTATTATCCTTTTCACCATGCCTATTACCTATTTCCTCACCTTCTTATGACTATAACTTTGTTGCTTGTATCTGATTATTTATATTCATTGTTGTATTTAGTATCCTAACATGATTTATGTTGATTGCTTTTTTGGTATTCTGTGACTATCACGTATGGCCGTGATGGCAAATCTATGGCATACGTGCTATAATAATAATAATAATAATAATAATAATAATAATAATAATAATAATAATAATAATAATAATAACAACAACAACAACAACAACTATTATTATTATTATTATTATTATTATTATTATTATTATTATTATTATTATTTATTGGATTTGTATGCCGCCCCTCTCTGTAGACTCGGGGCGGCTAACAACAATGATAAAAACAGCATGTGACAATCCAATAATAAAACAACTAAAAACCCTTATTATAAAACCAAACATACACTATAAGTGACATGTGGAGCTATATTGGTGGGCAAGCAAGCTCAGGTCTAGTGCGCATTTAGTGCTAATTTTCAGGCTTTCTGGGCCCACTGAGAATCAGGAAATAGCCTGTTTTCAAAATCCAGAGTGGGTGGGGAAGGCCCATTTTTTGCTCTTTTCAGGCTCCTAGAAAGGCTCTGGAGCTTAGGGAGAGCAAAAAAGGGGTATTTTCAATTTAACTGGAATTTGGCAGAAAGGCCATTTTCTGCCCCTGGAGGGCCTCCGGGATGGATGGGGAAGGCCATTTTTTATCTCCCCAGGCTCCTGAACCCAGGGCAGAATGAAAAACAGGTGTGCCGTCACATGCCAGGAGGGAGGGGGGATATTATGCACGTATGTGTGGGGGGGCGCCACATGGAATTATGGATGTGGGCATGCATGGACATGACACCTCCGTGCCATCTGACGTATGATCAGGAGTGAAATTCAGCAGGTTCTGACAGGTTCTGGAGAACCAGTAGCAGAAATGTTGACCATTTTGGAGAACCAGAAAATACTACCTCTGGCTAGCCCCAGAGTCGGATGAGAATGGAGATTTTGCAATTTCCTTCCCCTGAAGTGGGGTGGGAATGGAGATTTTATAGTATCCTTCCTCTGCCATGTCCACCAAGCCATCCCTACAGAACTGGGAGGGGAAAATTTTGAATTTCATCCCTGCTTTTGATTATGATTAATGTATTTTATGATGATTATTGACATTATTTTTGTCTGCGAAACATGGCTAAATGCAACCTACCCCGACTCCATCATCACATCAAGAAAAGGTCTTTTTCTTCCAGTCTAACTGGGAATCCCGTAGAGGAGGCGGAGTAGCTATATTCTACAAAAAGTCACTAAACGTAAAAAACATAAAAGTTGCACATGATTTTACTCTCCCTGAAACCATCGTCTGTGATCTATCCCTAAATGCCACACTTTGTTTTCTACTTTGTTACACAGCCCCTGACTACGACATCACCCATGTGAACAAATTAACCTCACTACATCCATGTGAACAAATTAACCTCACTACTAATGTGAGCAGCCTCCTGCCCATACCCCCTTATCTTCCTCACATTAACTGGACACTAAACAAATGCACTACGCAACCCATTCATGTTATCCCATACAATGCTGTTACAATGTGGGACTCGACCAACTAGTTATGAACAATATTAGACTCAACAGCTGCCTAGACCTCATATTCTGCAACAGCAAAATTGCAATTACAGATTACAAATAAAAGAAAAAGAATGATTTATCATTGTTGCTTCTATGTACACTGAGAGCTTATGCACAGGACACAAATTCCTTGTGTATCCCATCCCATCACGCTTGGCCAATAAATAATTCTGTTCTAGAATAGAATGGAATGGAATGGAATGGCAGGGCCCTGCCCTGCCATTCTATTCTATTCTATTCCTATTTCTATTTAAAGATACATTTGTCAAGAATCATGAGGTACAGTACTTAATGATTGTCATAGATTACAAATAAACAATCAGGAAACAACCAATATTAATATAAAACATATAAAGGATGCAACCAACAAGTTACAGTCATCAGTGAGAGGAGATGGGAACAATGAGAAGACTAATAGCAATACTAATGCAGCCTTAATGAATAGTTTACAGCGTTGAGGGAATTATTTGTTTAGCAGAGTGATGGCATTCAGGAAAAAACTGTTCTTGTATCTAATAGTCTTGGTGTGCAGTGCTCCATAGCATTGTTTTGAGGGTAGGAGTTGAAACAATTTATGTCCAGAATGCAACGGATTAGTAAATATTTACATGGCTCTTTTTTTTTTACTTGTTCAGTATACATTATTAGGAAATATTTCTTCATTTATTTATTTTTTTTGTTTTTACAAGGGAGAATTGGGACCATCTGGACAAAAAGGAGGCATAGGAGCACCAGGAATTGGGCAGCCTGGACCGAAAGTAAGCCTGTTTTGCACTCATAAATCTACAATTAATTTTTGCTTGAAGAAATGAAGAAATTTCCCATGAGTGGTGATTTTGGAAATTGCATTACATATATCACTGATCCTCCACAATTTGCACTGGTTGTCAATTGGTCTCTGAACACAATTCAGGGTGTTGGTTATCACCTATAAAGTTTAGAACCAGACTACCTTCAGGAACGCCTTCTGCCACACACTTCCCAGTGACAAATAAGAACCCACAGGATTGGCCTTCTCCGGGTCTTATCAGCCAAACAATGTTGGCTGGCGGGTCCTGGGGAGAGAACCTTCTCTGTGGCAGCCCTAACCCTATGGAACCAACTGCCTCTGGAGATTTGTGTTCTCCCCACTTTCCTAGCCTTCCACAAAGCTGTAAAGACCTGGGATTGTTGAATGTGGAATGTTGAGTGTGTGTGTTTTAATTGGGGTTATTAATTGAATGTTTTTAATGTTTTAGAATCTGTTTTTACCGTTTTAGAAATTATTTTTATATTTTGGAAACCGGGAGTTGGGCGGCATATAAATATGATAGATAGATAGATAGATAGATAGATAGATAGATAGATTTTTGAATGCAATAGGAATATTTGTTATATAAGTTAATAATAGCACACAGATATTCATCAATATATCTGGCAAAACAGACCATCAGGCATGGGGGAATTGAAACATCTCCCCTTTGCCCATGTAGTTTCTGTGTATGATTCGACTGTGTGCTTGTTTTTTATATATTGGGGTTTCTTTTGGATTTTTTAACCTAAAACTGTAATATATATTGCTAAATATTAGATTTGTTACTATGTATTGTTTTTTACCATTCTTGTGAGCTGCCCCGAGTCTACGGAGAGGGGCGGCATATAAATCCAATAAATCTAATCTAATCTAATCTAATCATTGTGATCATGATTCAGTATCTGACAATATCTGAGTAAGGTAAGGTACTCACTTTAATTTTTCTAACCTAAATTTCATGCATTTAAAGAATTAGAATGGAGTATTCAACTATTTTCCCCAAATGCTATAATTATGTTGAACTTTTCTTTTTAAAAAATCCTTCTAAAAAAGATACTTTCTTTCAAAGGGAGACCCGGGAAGATCAGGACTTACAGGAGAAAGTGGGAGGCCAGGAATACAAGGGATACCAGGAAAAAAGGTCAGTGGTTTGTTCGTTTTATATATGTGGGTCTCCAAGACAGGGCTATAGATCCATCAAGTGAATGAGAAAAAGGCACCTCTTCATGTTCCTATGCCCCTACCACCTTTACTATGTGTTTTAAGCAAGAGGTTGTGCTTTCATATTTTTTTATATTTTGGATTATTATCTTAAAGCTACTGAATTTTTCATGTTTTAGTTTGTTGTTTCAAATGTGCTTTATTTGTTTTGGAATAATACACTAATATAATTGCACTAATAAAAAGAGTCTATAGTTTATAGTGTTGAGTAGAATCAATATCTTAATCTTATTGATAATAGGGAGAACAAGGGCTGCCTGGTCCAAGAGGCCCAGATGGAATTCCAGGGACAGGGCTCTTGGGTCCAAAGGTATGATTTAATTTATTTATTTGTTTTGTAATTGTATGGTAGAGCAGAGAAATAAAAGTAAAAAGGCATCAAGCAGTCTGGTTTTTTTAAAAAAATCCAAGATGCTTTTTCAAAAATGCTTCGAAGCTTAAATATTTTCAATATATGTAATTTACACAAAAAACTTGTGAACAAAAAATTTCCATCATTGCATTGTATTGGAATTAAGATTACAAAATATGAGAGAGGAAAGATGCTGCCATTTTAAAGAGTGTCCAATTTTCAGCCTAGAAATATCTTGCTTATATTTTTCCATATCAGTTAGAATTGGAGAGAGAGAAAGCCTTTTCAAGAGTCATGAGTATCATCTGACAGATAGGATTATTCTGTGCAAATTCCAGTTGCCAAAAGTTATGATCATAGGTCACAAATTTAATTCGAAACCTAAAGGGAGTTGTATTTTGCATGAAAATAATCTATCATACTTCATATGTCACAACTTGAGTTCACTGACTCTATTTCAAGCAGACTATTAAGCAAAAAAAAAAAAAATCAGTGGCAAACAAACTTACATTACATATTGCTATTAATGCCCATAAAAGTACCAAGAGTCTAGCTGAATATGTAAAGCAGATTTCATTGAACTTGTTGCTGTATATGTTGAACTACATGAAGAAAGAAGAGATTTGAATGTATTAGGTTTTATTAGATCCTATGCAGGCATCACGTGCAGGGCAAAGGAACAGATGTTGAAATAGATTAATGAAACTAGCAAAATAGTTTGCTATAGAGGTTGGGTCCTTTTTAATATTTGAACATGGAAAACACCTGGAATTTAAGCCTATAAAGCCTCTATCATATTGTTGTATTCAGGCCTGGGCCAGCTGTTGCCTCCACATAAGTGAGAGATGCGTCACAAAGTGATTGTGAAAGCCTGGCTGACAGCCAGGAAAATGTGGCAGTCAGCCCAGAGGATGAGGCAGATGGTTCAGAGGAGTTGGCAAACAGCCCACAGGAACTGGCAGACAGCCCAGGGGATTTAGCAGGCAGCCCGTTGGATAGCCTCTCTTCTTTGGATTTGTATGCTGAACAGATAATTAATATGCATAGCTGTAGAGCAATGCAATGTAGGGCTCAATTAAGGGATTATCAATGGTGATTATGGTGTCACCTGTGTTTGGGGTGGTCCACAGAATGAGGGCTGGGTGTGGTTCCCATAATGAGGGCTACAGTTACAAAAGGGAACAGAGGCAGAGGCAAACCGTGGATGTTTATCTGTGTGGTTTGTGTGGCTTTGTGGTTCCTGCTTTGAAGCCTCTGCTCTGTGCCTTTGGATTTCAACTCAGCATTGTCAGGCAAGTGGGAGTTGAAAACTCTGGGACTAGCTCTCGTGCCTTGAGAATTCAGAGAACTCCTGTAACATTTCTGCTACGTGAATTTTGTATTTGTTTGCTTTTTCATGAACTTTGTATCTAGCTGAATTTTCGCCTCGAACTGTGTTTTACTCCTGAAAATAAGGACAGTTTTCTTTAGCCTTTTCGTTTATGTTTAATACAAGTTTGCTGATTAGCAATGCACGTGTGTGTCTGACCTTCTTTCCTGGACCGTTAATTATCATCTGAGCCCGGTCAGGCAGAACACATATAGTCATTGATTTTTGCCCCCATAGCATGACTCTGTTCTAAAAGTATTCTTAAATAGAAGTTGTCCAATTCAGATTGTCTTGAGGTAGATTAGGTGAAAACTTCTGTATGTTAATATTGCTTTTCTTTTTCTTTTTTTAAAAAAAAATCAGGGTGAAGAAGGTCCAAAAGGTGCCCAAGGATTAGATGGACCACGAGGTATTCAAGGCCCTCCAGGAGCCAAGGTGTGTTTGGTGCATTTCCCAATTGTTACTGTGTAACGGCTTCCAGTATTCTGCATGCAGATTATTAAATACAATTCATATAATGCACTTTCTAGATAATCTCCAGTGATTAAAGATAGCATGTCTGTTGGGGAATGTAAACTATAGTCCAGCATATCTGGAAATCATCTTTCTGGGAAAGGCTGATCAAACATATATTGATTAACAAAACAAGTCTGATGAATTTCACTGCTCTCATTGTAGTTGTTTGGACCAAGCTGTTCCAAATAGTTCAAGGATTTCAAAAACTCATGAATCTCAAAGTAAAAGCGAAGATCAGTCTTAAAGATATAATATCACTAAGACATACCCTACAAATGAGTTTCTTAACTTATGAATGGACCAAAAGGAAAATATGGAATTAAAATATGTCTGTTGTATGTTAGCTGCTTTCCAATAGATCTAAGGGAGGAATAATAGAATAGAATTTTATTGGCCAAGTGTGATTGGACACACAAGGAATTTGTCTTGGTGCATATGCTCTCAGCGTATATAAAATAAAATATACATTTGTCAAGAATCATGTGGTACGACACTTAATTATTGTCATAGGGGTCAAATAAGCAATGAAGAAGCAATATTAATAAAAATTTTAGGATATAAGCAACAAATTACAGTCATACAGTCAACATGGGAGGAAATGGGTGATAGGAATGATGAGAAAAACTAGTAGAATAGAAGTGCAGATTTAGTAGAAACTCTGACAGTGTTGAGGGAATTATTTGTTTAGTAGAGTGATGGCGTTTGGAAAAAATCTGTTCTTGTGTCTAGTTGTCTTGGTGTGCAATGCTCTGTAGCGACGTTTTGAGGGTAGGAGTTGAAACAGTTTGTGTCCAGAATGTGAGGGGTCAGTAAATATTTTCCCCACCCTCTTTTTGACTCGTGCAGTATACAGGTCCTCAATGGAAGGCAGGTTGGCAGCAATAACTGCAATATAAGTATCTTAATCCAGAATTTTGAGATTATTTGTAATATTCTGCTTACTATCCTGATTCAATTGTACTGTACCGTATTTATAATAAAAGAACCAATAACATACAGTGGAACCTTGACATACGAGCAGCTCTACTTACGAGCTACTCGAGATAAGAGCTGGGAGGGGAGCGACATTTTTGTTCGCCTCCCGAGCTCACATTCGGGATACGAGCGCCAAGGAGCTGTCTCCTGAAGCCGAACGCTAACTTCCGCGTTCGGCTTCAGGAGACAGCTCCTTGGCGCTCGTATCCCGCGTGTTTTAAAAGGTTGCAGCCGGCCTGGGGGGCTCGGGGGGAAGCCCCTGAGCCCCCCAGGCTGGCTGCCACGTTTTAAAATACGCGCACCGCTTCGCAGCTGTCTCCTGAAGCCGAACGCGGAAGTTAGCGTTCGGCTTCAGGAGACAGCTGCGAAGCGGCGCGCGTGTTTTAAAACATCACAGCCGGCCTGGGGGGCTCGGGGGGAAGCCCCCGAGCCCCCCAGGCCAGCTGCCACGTTTTAAAACACGCGCGCCGCTTCACAGCTGTCTCCTGAAGCCGAACGCTAACTTCCGCGTTCGGCGGCAGCGGGTTTTTTTGTTGTTGCACGGATTAATTGACTTTACATTGTTTCCTATGGGAAACAATGTTTCGTCATACGAGCGTTCCGACTTACGAGCCTCCTTCCGGAACCAATTAGTCTCGTAAGTTGGGGTTCTACTGTAAAGGTAAACAATTGTGATAAATTGAGTTTCACTGATTTTAGGGCTGCACTGTGATTTAGATTTGAAAGTGAAAAGATATTTCAGAGTGTGCATGCTTAGAAACTGTCTGCAATTAATGCTTTTCATGTTTTTCCAGGGAAAAGAGGCAGGAACTGTAGACAGGTATTATATAAGCATAGTCGTATCTCCAAAAACAGTATTTGCCTTTGAATCTGAGATGCTTGATGCTTTCTACAGATTTTATAGTATGTTTGAAATATTACAGACCTCTGTAATGTTATCTGACTCAATCCTGCACTAATAAAAAGAGTCTATATTGAACTGAAAGAGAGACATTTCTTTTCAGTCAGGCTTTAAAATACAAATAAGAAGTGTGTTGATATCCAAGTTCATGAATGGATTATTTTCTTTTAGGGAGAATCTGGAATCAAAGGTGACATTGGTTCTCCAGGACCTTCAATACGGGGGCTACCTGGGCCCAAGGTAAATAATCTATTGGCTGTTCATAGGAAGAATGCTTACCTGATGTTAGCCCTGAATGGAGGCACAACCAGGAGTATTAACTTTATTTTTATTCTAAGGCTACAGTACCTGGGCCCAAGGTAAATAATCTATTGGCTGTTCATAGGAAGTATACTTACCTGATGTTAGCCCTGAATGGAGGCACAACCAGGAGTATTAACTTTATTTTTATTCTAAGGCTACAGTACCTGGGCCCAAGGTAAATAATCTATTGGCTGTTCATAGGAAGTATACTTACCTGATGTTAGCCCTGAATGGAGGCACAACCAGGAGTATTAACTTTATTTTTATTCTAAGGCTACAGTAACAGAATCTTTCCAAGTGGGAAATATTTCTCCCCTTTCTTTTTACTTTGAAGAAAATTAGGGAGTATCCCTTTGAAAATTAGGAAGGGACTCTTTCCCACACTCTTGCTCCTTCTGTGGGCTGAGACATTTTTTTACATGAAGGTAAATGAGAATGGTATATGGGAATGTCTCTCAAGGACATTCCCATATACCATTACATCTGAAAACAGGAACTGCCAAAAGAATAAACATTGGTAGTTCACAGCCAAAAAAAAAAAATGTTGATACTTTAAAAAATACCAAAAAAGGAAAACATTTGTAGCTCCAGGTTGAAATGGAGAGTCCTTAGTGCTTTCTGAGCTTGGTTGATTTCTTGCATTACCTAAACTAGATAACATCATCAGTGTTAGACAGTGATTAATAGTGTTTGCAAGAAAACAATCAAGCTCAAAGACCACTAAGGATCCCTCACCTAAAAAAAAATAACTATTAAAATCTTCATCAAATGTATGGATCATTTTCTTAGTATTGGATCATATATACAATGCAAGAAATAAAAAATAATAAAGGAGGATGTAAGAGAAATGCAACACAAGCATTTTTGCATAGTTATATTTCATATACAGTGGTACCTCATCTTACGAATGCCTCTTCTAATGAACTTTTCAAGATACGAACCCGGTGTTTAAGATTTTTTTGCCTCTTCTTCCAAACTATTTTCACCTTACGAACCCAAGCAGCTGCTGCTGGGATGAAGGGGTTTCTCCCCCTCCCTTTTTTGAAGAAAGAAAAGGGAGGGGCAGCTTGGAGGAGTAAAGATTTTGCATGCTTGCAAAAACACTGAAACAGTGTCCTTTTAAGAAAGAAAAGGGAGGGGCAGCTTGGAGGAGTAAAGATTTTGTATGCTTGCAAAAGCACTAAAACGGTGTCTTTTTCAGAAAGAAAAGGAAGGGGCAGCTTGGAGGAGTAAAGATTTTGCATGCTTGCAAAAGCACTGAAACTGTGTCTTTTGAAAAAAGAAAAGGGAGGGGCGCCCTCCTTGCCTTTCTTCCTTCCCACTCACCCTTTAGCCTAGCCTGGCTTCTTCCACCCGCCCCCTTTAGCTGCTCCTCCCTGCCCTCTGTTTGCCTCCCTTCTAAAGTTTGGGATTTTCCTGAAGGATTTGCACGCATTATTTGCTTTTACATTGATTCCTATGGGAAACATTATTTCAGCTTACGAACTTTTCACCTTACGAACCTCCTCCTGGAACCAATTAAGTTCGTATGATGAGGGTACCACTGTATATATGTGTGTACAGTGTGTGTGTGTGTGTGAAAACAAGAGATTAAAAGAATCTGAAGGGGGAATAAAACATTAATGTATGCAGGGGAATATCAGTATATGGCTAACTAAATTTATCACAATGAAAGGTACTCTTAAATATCAAACTAAATGGATACTTAAAACTAGTTTGAGGCATAAGTGGCAGGGTGGCACAGTGGGTAGATTGCAGTACTGCAGACCACTAAAGCTGACTGCTAGATTTTCAGGTCAGCGGTTCAAATCTCATCACCAGCTCAAGGTTGACTCAGCCTTCCATTCTTCCGAGGTGGGTAAAATGAAGACCTGGATTGTGGGGCCATTATGCTGGCTCTGTTAAAGAGTGCTATTGCTAACATGTTGTAAGCGACCCTGGGTCTAAGGAGACTTTAAACACTTTTGCCTAGAACCTGTCAACATTGAAACAGGATTAGTGTCTGCAGGCAGCAGGGAGGTGTAAAGGATATGAAATAAATTATTTTTATTTGTAGTTTTGGAATTGTCAAAGTAGGTGGACATATCTTCTTCTAGCTATACTTTGAAATAACTTCTCATCAAAATTGTTCAGATCAACACCTGAAGTTGTCATTCACTTACAAAAAAATTTGGACATAATGTAATCGTTTTAATTTATTCATATTTCTATGTTTAGGGTGAACAAGGGTACCCAGGCCCTCCTGGAAATGATGGAAGTCCTGGACAAACAATTCTGGGACCTAAGGTAATAAATAAATCAATATGGCTTAAAATCAGCAGGTTGTAAAAGGAAGTATTTTTCTAATTAATATCTGGTGATATATCTAGTATCTTTCCCCCCTTTTAGACAGCAATACTTTTCATATTATATTTTATTTTTCAATTTTTTAATATCTACTTGCTTAGTGATGTACTGTCTTTTGTTTCAAAACTACAATACAATGTTATTCTTATTAAGCATTTAAGAGTTATTCCATATCCTGACATTTCTGAAATGTTTACCAGCCTGATGCATCATATAGTTGATTATAAATTTGAATCTAAAACATTACTTTATTCAGTTTAATAATAGTACATAAATACAATAAGTAATACAGTGAAACTAGAAAGCCAATTAATTTAATTTAATTGACTTTTAAGCCGCCCTTGCAGACTCTGGGCTGCATACAGTAATAGAACTTTCAGAACAAATCAAACTTTCAGATTTCTTATTCGCTCAGGTTCTTCCATCAATATCGTTTCACTTAGCTTTCAGTTTCTCATAGATATTCACACTGTTATTTCACAGTGTGGATTCTTATATATTTTTTAAAAAAACTATGCAGTATTTAACAAAATTCATAGGCTAATACACTAATGAATGAAACAAAAGTAAAATGAATACAGTGGTACCTCGTGATACGAACCCCTCATGATATGAATTTTTCGAGATATGAACCCGAGGGTTCGGAAATTTTTTGCCTCTTCTTACGACCTTTTTTTGCCTTATGAACCCGCTGCCAATCGCAAAAATGGTGCTCCGCTGGGCGGCACTGCCCGACTGTAACCTTCTGAAACAGCTGGGTGCTTCTCGGCGGCCTCCAGAACATGAACCCGAACCCCAACTTTTGCCGAACTTCCGGGTTCAGCGTTCGGGAGAACGCCAAGAAGCCCCCAGCTGTTTCAAAAGGTGACAGGTGGGCGGTGGTGCTTCTCGGCGGCCTCCTGAACCCAAACCTGAAAGGTTTGGCAAAAGTTCGGGTTCAGGTTCGGGTCGGGATAAGCCCCCCGGCTGTTTCAAAAGGTGACAGCCAGGCGACGGCACCCAGCAGAGCGCCATTTTGCTATTTTCCCCCCTTGCACGCATTAATTGCTTTTACATTGTTTCCTATGGGAAACATTGTTTCGTCTTACGAACCTTTCACCTTACGAACCTCCTCCCGGAACCAATTAAGTTCGTAAGACGAGGTATCATTGTACTTGTAACAAAGACCAGGGATAAATGTTCTTCTATCCATGCCTCTTTATCCTACATCTCAAATATGCATGTTATTTATTAACATCCTAGACCTACAGTAGAAAATCTGTTAGCAGTTTCACGGAATTTGATAGATGTCCTTTGTCAAACAGAGCCTGAGAACATATGTAATTTTGGTGCCACACTGCCAAGACAAATAAGCTATATATTCTTCTCTACTTGGAAATCTTTTAGAAGAAACACGATTAAGATAAATCCTTATATTGCACTATGGTGCATATACTCTATTGCATGAAAACACAATAGCTTTATTTGTATAGATGTAAAAAAAATTGAACATTTAAACTTTTGATCTTGCACACTTGAAATGACACTGTCTGTATTCAGTGAGGTTTTCTGACTATGTGTTGGAGAATAAAAAGCACAATTTCCGAAAAACTGTTCTTCTATTGTCAGGAGGAAGTTACTGGATAAAATACTCAGTAGAATATGATGTTCACAAAGTAAAAACACATGTTTGGCAACTCCGTCTTGCACAAGACCTTGGAAGTCTGAATACAGCAATTTTGCCCTTAAATTTCCTTCTTCACTAAGAGAATTAATAAGAAATTGTTTGATATATGAAAGATTGGCAGCTTTCTTTGATACATTCAATATGTCATTTGGGCTTTCTCTAACTTTTTTAGAAAGTAACTTTTCCAATATTCTACCATTTTTTAAAATTAACAATGTCTTATGAAAATATAAGCAAGAATAAGGCAAAAACATAATGTGATCTAATGTAATTTGAATACAAGAAACCAGTTTATTACATTTAACATTGTTGATATGATTGATATTTAATTGTTTTATTCCTTAAAATACCATTAACATTTTAATTTGGCAGCAACATTTTACAGGCTTCTGGAAGTGACAGGTGACCCTTCTGATATACTGTTTTTGCAGGGGTAGAAAACTCAAGGCCCGGGATGCTTAGATATGGCCCATAGGGCCACCCTAGAAACAGCAAAGGACTAGCTTGTGATGCTTCTGCCAGAGAAAATTTTTTCAAGTTCTGTTTCTGCTGCTGGGGGTTTTAGGAGCCCATTGGAGCAGAGAATGGAGCTCAGGAGCCTGTTTTCTCTGGCACCACAAGTGCCCTTGACATGAGTAACGTTGAAATGGCCACATCCATTCATGTCCCCTTCAAAGTCAAACACAACCCTGATGTAGCCCTCAATTAAATTGATTTTGACACCCCTGCTTTATTGTAACACTTCTAAAATTCTATGGATTCCCAAATGATTTAGAGATTATTGATCCAATGGCATACATGATTGGTGCTCTCAGATTCAAGAATGCATTTATTACATCAGAATCTCACATGCTTTTCCTAATAGTATTGTTCAATAAGAGGTTACACTTTCCTCCATGCAGAGGCACCGCTTTCTATGATATCACACAATATACTGCCAATGGAACTATGACATTTCAGTTTTAATGGAGATAATTAATGCTTATTATTTGTGTTCAGGGTCCTCCAGGTGTTATTGGACCTCCAGGACCACCTGGGCTCAAGGGAGATGGCTTTCCTGGTCCACCAGTAAGTGTAATTTCACTTATATGTTCTTATCTAGCATTTAAGGATAATAAATATGGTTGTAAATGTTTTAAATTACATACATACATACATTCCGTACCATACTGTACCATACCGTACCATTATTATTATTATTATTATTATTATTATTATTATTATTATTGGGAGAGCAATCATGGGCTTCCCCAAATATGCCCATGTTACACCAACACTCCGCAGTCTGCATTAGTTGCCGACCAGTTTCCGGTCACAATTCAAAGTGTTGGTTATGACCTATAAAGCCCTTCATGGCACCGGACCAGATTATCTCTGGAACCGCCTTCTGCCGCACGAATCCCAGCGACCAGTTAGGTCCCACAGAGTTGGCCTTCTCCGGGTACCGTCAACTAAACAATGTCGTTTGGTGGGACCCAGGGGACCCATACAAATCTAATAAATAAATAAATAAAATAAGAGCTTTCTCTGTGGCGGCACCAGCCCTCTGGAACCAACTCCCCCCAGAGATTAGAATTAGCCCTACCCTCCTCGCCTTTCATAAGCTTCTTAAAACCCACCTTTGCTGTCAGGCATGGGGGAACTGAGATATTCTTTCCCCCTAGGCCTTTACAATTTATGCAGGGTATGTTTGTATGTATGTTTGGTTTTATAATAAGGGTTTTTTTAGTTGTTTTGATATTGGATTGTTACATGCTGTTTTTATCACTGTTGTTATCTGCCCCGAGTCTACAGAGAGGGGCAGCCTACAAATCCAATAAATAATAATAATAATAATAATAATAATAATAATAATAATAAGATTTGTATGCTGCCCCTCTCTGAAGACTCGAAGACCATAACATACATACATGCTATAAAATTATATTGCAGCCTTATACTGATCCATAATTTTTAATCATGGTTTGGTGTTGAAAAACTTAAAGTTGTTTGATATGCACATTGTGTTAAGTCAAAAATAAATAAATTATATTATGTCAATGATAAACACGAACCCTTGAATCAAAAATATTATTCTTAGTTCTCTCTTCCCTGGCTTTTCCCCAGATTTTTCTGGAGACACCAAGAATTTGGGCTCTTCTACTTGTAAATTGTGTCCTTCTCCTGAATGCCTCCAATCCAAGGAAATACACCCATTGATACAAGACCTAATCCCACCTCTGTTCTCTATTGTTCTGCAAAGCTAATTTGCCTGTTTCTTCAACTCTGCTAGGGATCTCAAGGATTGACTGGTTTTCCAGGACCAAGAGGCCTTAAAGGAGCCGGTGATCCGGGACAAAAGGTGGAGATGCTGCAGTCTTATTTAACTTTTGAAATATATGTCCTCATAAATTTCAATATTGCATATTTTATAATGCAATAGACCAGCGTTTCCCAACCTTGGCAACTTGAAGACATTTAGACTTCCAGAATTCCCCAGCCAGCATTTGCTGGCTGCGGAATTCTGGGAGTTGAAGTCCAAATATCTTCAAGTTGCCAAGGTTGGGAAACGCTGGTATAGAGAATACAAAGGACTCTGAGTAATAAACATATCTCTTTGTAAAAGAATCAGAATATTCAGATATAATAAATATGCAGTAATTCTACAGCAATGTTTCTCAATCTGATCAACTCTAATATGCATAGACTTCAATTCCCAGAATCTGGAAACTCAAGTCTACACATTGTAGAGTTTCTAAGAGAAAAATTGTTCTGTAGCATTTTTTGAATAATAAAGCTGTTTGGCCTTTCATTCTCATGTAATATTTGAGTGGATGTCTACAGTTCATGTCAATGAGCCGGGGTGGCGCAGCAGGTAGAGTGCTGTACTGCAGGCTACTGAAGCTGACTGTAGATCTGTACGTCAGCGGTTCAAATCTCATTGCCAGCTCAAGGTTGACTCAGCCTTCCATACTTCCAAGTTGGGTAAAATGAGAACCCGGATTGTGGGGGCAATATGCTGGCTCTATTAAAAAATGCTATTGCTAACATGTTGTAAGACGGTCTGAGTCTAAGGAGAAGGGTGGCATAAAAATTGAATGAACGAACAAACAAACAAACAAACAAACAAACAAACAAACAAACAAACAAGTATTCTGACAGTTTCATGTCACTGGGAATTAGACCAGGGGTGGGTTCTCTGAGTAGACTTTGGTATTTTTGTAAGACTTAAATTTGAGAATAAACTCTGATTCCAAAAGATAAATATTTTGTCACGTTCTTATAATTTAGAACATTCTCTCAAATATGATGTGCTTTTGGCTGTATGAACAGGATTCACATCAAGGAAAGCTGTTGATATTAATATACTTTAAAAAGCAGTACACCCATTGTATTATAAAGAAAACCCATATATGAAGGATAGGTTGCCTGAGGGAGGAATGAAATTGTATTTTTATCGCAAATATGTGAACAGTTTGATCTATGATCCGTACCAAGGCACTGAAGCAATGCTTCTGGTTACTTTAAGATACGTGGGCTTCCTAGAATTCCCCAGTCAGCCTCAGATAATTCTGGGAACTGAAGAGCACACATTTTATAGTTGGCCAAGATTGAGAAACACTAAAATAAAGCATAACACCTATTGCCTTTGAGACTAGAATGTAGCCTAACTACAAGAAAGACAGGAGGGGGGGGGGGGGGATTGAAGGACAGGGAGAAGTACTGTGTCTTTTTTTGCCAAGGGATGGGATGCCTTGCACAAGTCAAATTGATCAGTTTGCCGTTTTCTTAATGTCTCTTATTACAGACCAAAAGAAACAGCAGCATAAGAGCTTAATCTTATCACTGTTATGCAAAGTATCTTCTCCCTTGCATCATTGCTAACTCTTTGTTTTGCTTGTGGATTATTCTTTCTCTTTGAGGCACAGCCCCATGGTATGGGAAAGTGGGTCCCTGCCTGGTTTTATTTATTTTTTGTTTGTATCCTGCTATATTATTTTTATAAATAAATGAAGGTGGTGAACATATCCAACACATTTTCCTCCTCCTTTCCCCCCCCTCACAACCACTGTTCCCTGTAAGCTGCGCGCGTGCGTGTGTGCGCGCCCCCAAATACCCCCTGCACACCTTTTTTCACAGGGGCGCGCTCCCCATCCCCCTGCCAGCCAGCCGGGGGGGGGGGGGGCGGGGAGGTGCTGGCAGCAGAAGGGAAGGGAGCCGCGGCTGCCCCTCAGCCTTTCGGCGCTGCCCCCTGCCCACCCATTCCACCCCCTCTGCTCCTCTGCCACCTCCTGCCTTTGGGCGTGGCTCCTCCCGCACCAGGAACGCACGCCCTGCCCGTCTCACAGTCCCTTTGCAGAAAGCACTTTCGTCCCGGGCTCTCAGCAAGGGGGTTGCAGGAGAGGTGCAGGCGTTCTCACAGCGGACGCCGACAAAGGTCATATTCAATGTCGGAGGTGCGCAGGCGGTTGCGCGCGCTCCCTATCCCCCTGCCAGCCCACTCGGAACATTCAAAATAAGAAAAACCTTCGCCGGCGAAGGCTTTTCTTATTTTGAATGTTCCGGGCGAGCTGGCAGGGGGATGGGGAGTGCGCACAACCGCCCGCGTGCCCCCGACATTGAATATCAACTTCGCCAGCCTCCGCTGTGAGAAGAACAGAGAGAGAACGAGAGAGAGTGAGAGCAACAGACAGCAAGATAGAGAGAAAGTGAGAAAGAGAGAGAGAGAAAGGGGAGAGAGAAAGAGATAGCAAGAGAGAGAGATCAAGAGAGAGAAAGAGTGTGAGAAAGAAAACAAGAGAGAAAGAGTGAGAGAGAGAGAAAGCAAGAGAGAGAGAAAGAAAACAAGAGAGAGAAAGTGAGAAAAAGAGAGAGAGAGCAAGAGGGGAAGAGAGAGAGAAAGAGAGAGAAAGAAAGAGAGATGAGAGAGGAAGGAAGAGAGTGAGAGAGAGGAAGACAGCAAGAGAGAGAGAGACAGAGAAAGCAAGAGAGAGAGAGAAGAGTGGAAGGAAGAGATAGAGAGAAATGATAGAAAAAAGTGGAGAAAAGAGAAATGAGAAAAAGATTGAGGCAGAGAATGACAGGAAAGAGAGAGAAACAGAGAGAGAAGTGACTCTTGATTTAAAGCATATGGTAAAAGCACTTAAATAATAACAGAGAAAAAAAACCCAGCCCTCACCTGTTTTTATTAATAGTTATATTTTTGGTTTTTCTGGTTGATTTAGTTTTAATAGTAATGGATTTTGGTTTTTTTAAATTATTAATTTCTTTTAATAAAAAAGAAGGGATTTTTTCTTATTTATTTATTTATTTATTTATTTATTATTTATTTATTTATTTATTCATTCATTCATTCATTCATTCATTCATTCATTCATTTATTTATATGCCGCCCAGTCCCAAGGGGACTGCCGCTCAGACACTAGGGAACATTGCTCACAACAGCTGTGAGGTAGATTAGAATGAGAAAAAGTGACTGATCCAAAGTCACCCAAATGGTTTTCATGACTAAGGTGGAACTGGTCTTCTTCTTTCTAATGCGGTGCCTCAACCATTGGACCAAACTGCCTCTTATGGGTCTTCTCTAGAAGTTTGCCTAAGCTTTCCTGATTCAGAATTAAGGCTTCTGCTGGTTTGGCCAGCAATAGCAATAGTACTTAGATACTTATGTACTGATTCATAGTACTTTTCAGCACTAAGTGGTGATGGTTTACAGAGTTGGCATTTTGCTCCCAACAATCATGGGTCTTCATTTTACCAACCTTAGAAAGATGGAAGTCTGAGTTAGCCTTGAAAACATCTGGATAGAATGTCTGGTATATGTCTTCCCTTGTTGTCTTCAGGAAGGCATGTTTTTTTTTTTCTCTCATGTATAAGAAGACATAGATTGTCTCCTTCTGCATGGAGAAGAACGTGTAAGGTCAGGCTTTCCTCTATTTAGCTCTGCCTTTGAATGTACTTTACCTTCAGAAAGTAGGAAGAAAGATGAATCCAGTGTTATAAGACAAGATGACTGGTTGAGAAATCATAGGAACTGAGATCCATGTATCTTAAAGTTGCCAAGTTTGGGAAATATTGTATTAGAATATTGCCTTGGAATCCCCTAATTGCTGGTCTAAAAGGAGTGTCCCATGTTGCATTTCGCTAGATCAGCAACACCAGTGGAGTCACTGTACATAGACTATAAAACAACACTTTTTATATCAAGATACAGACTTTAAACTGACTACCACATAGTTGAAGCATCCAATCTACGTTTAGGATGTTAATACTTTTCCCTATCTCCTGATTTTGTAGTATTTTGATTAATAAAGTTCTACAAAATTTAAAAGCCTGCAAGAACATGTATCTCATTTTGCACTCACGTTTGGCTATTTTTCTCCATAAAATACTATATGATGATGATGATGATGATGATGATGATGATGATAATAATAATAATAATAATAATAATAATAATAATATATTATTATTATTATTGCTATCCTGTTGGAACACATGAAGATTGTTTTTCTTCTCTCACTATTGACATTGTGTAAGGACAAAAATCCAACAAATCTTTTTTGAGACTACCCTAATTTTGTATTTAATTTCCAGATACTTAAAACAGCTTTTTTTAACTGAAAAGCCCCCATTAATAAATTTGCATAGCTGAAATGCCATTAAATTTTGCAGTGTAAGAATGTTCCTGGGGCTCTGTTTTCTTGGCTTGAGAAATGGCTCACACAAGTAGCCAGCAGAGAACTGCAATTTGATGTAACAGAGACTCAATTCACACCAAATTGCCTGTGGGATGCATGAACTGTATGGGTACCGCCTTGTTGTTGAGGCATGGTACACAGTAAGGGAGCATAGCTTTAATCACAAATGAAAATAAAATGCATAACTTTCAAGGAATGGCAGTTTAAATAACACAGTAGTGGCAGAAGCTCTATAGTATTCTGCCTATAAACCAGATCAAAGACCTATACCACCAACATCGTCCCTAGGAGATATGCTGGGCCAGCTGCTGAAAGAATGCCTGTTTAAATTGTGACCTCTCAGGTTCTGGCTGAACTCCCAAAAAGAGCAAACTGGCTGTTCCTAACTTCAGGCATCGTATTAATTGGACTGTAGAACTGACTCAAAATATGTTGCTACCAGAAGAGACGGATCAACAATTAGGATGGAATGCCCTCTGCTGCATCCAAATCTGGTGGACAAGTTAGAGGGTTTAGGATGTTTAGGATTCTTATGAAAAACATAAGAACCCTAGTTCTTCAAACTCTAGTGCTAATAGTGTGGCTGGCAGTATGGAATGCAGTGGGTGGAATTTTAAAATTTGGACCCAGCTACATAATTGTTCTGATAATTACAAGCAACTATATGCATTTATACATGGACTATAAATGTAACCACTAGCAATAGCATTAACATTTAGATTTATATACCGCTTCACAGTGCTTTACAACCCTCTCTAAGCGGTTTACAGAGAGTAAGCACATTGCCCTGAAGAATTTGGGTCCTCATTTAACGACCTTGGAGGATGGAAAGCTGAGTCAACCTTCAGCCTACTGAGATTTTATCTGCCAAAGTGCTGATAGCCAGTGATCAGTAGAAGTAGCTTGCTGTACTGCACTCTAACCACTGTGCCACCAAGACTCTCGGTGATGTCATGCTGTCATCTTATTTATTTTAAACGTTGCTATTTTCTTTATTATAAAGCATTCAAAATACTCCCGTCATCACTTTGTCTGTTTTTGTATCTGAGGGTGGAAATAATTGATTGTTGACTTTATAGCTGTTTTATGTAAGTCATTCAGACTTTTGGAGCTTGGCGGCCTAGAAATTTATTATTAAATAAAAACAAACAAACAAACAAACAAACAAATAGATAAAAAATAGTTAACAACATGTTGCATACATACATACATACATACATACATACATACATACATGCATATCAATGCCCAATGAAAAGCAAAATAAATAGTTAACAACAGTAACGAATACACACACACACACACACAAATCAATGTCCAATGAAAAGCAAAATGAAATATACTTCCTCTTTTTTGGTATTAGTTAAGAAAACATTGAGCAGGGCTAGATCAGATCTATCAAAAAGATAAAAAGAGCCGGGGTGGCGCAGCAGGTAGAGTGCTGTACTGCAGGCCACTGAAGCTGATTGCAGATTGGAAGGTCAGCAGTTCAAATCTCATCACCGGCTCAAGGTTGACTCAGCCTTCCATCCTTCCGAGGTGGGTAAAATGAGAACCCGGATTGTAGGGGCAATATGCTGGTTCTGTTAAGAAGTGCTATTGCTAACGTGTTGTAAGCCGCTCTGAGTCTAAGGAGAAGGGCGGCATAAAAATTAAATAAACAAACAAACAAACAAACAAACAAACAAACATCAAATCTAGTTGAAGAGGCTGCGCATGCCAGATTTGGTCGGTTCTGCTAGATAAAATGGGAATGATACAGTGGTTGGTTGTAATTTTTTTTTTACCACTGGTTTGTGTGCACACTCATGTGACGCTTCTGCACATGCATGTGCAGAAGTGTCCCGGATGGGTAGGTAGAGCCTCCTGCTGCCAGCGCTACCAGTTCTAAGAACTTGTCCAAACTGGCAGAAGTCCACCGCTGGAATGATGTTTTGCTCCTCTGATCCATGCTCATTTCCTTCCTATTTCCAGTGCCCTATTTACAAATCAAGGGAATCTCTGTGCAAATGAAAATAGATATAAAATAACAATATGGTAAATGTACAAGAAATGGATAGAGAACTTCTTCTTTTCCATGAGTTCTGGCAAAGAAGGTTCAATGTCCAGGGGGGTTGTTGGTAGAATTCTGTGGTATGCAGATGTGACTACTCATTGAGTCATTGAGTTTACCATGGCTGCATTTTATAGAGCCAGGAAAGATAGACTCAAGACATGCAAAAGGATACAAAAGTATGTACATTGCACAAGAGATTGATGCAAAGCTTGCTGGGAAAATATAATAGTAAGCAGCTTTACAGTATAAAAATCACTTATACTGATTTTGAGATATGTCAGTGGAAAGCAGTTTCTCGCAAGCAAAAATTGTAGCTTAATATGCACTATGTGTGCTTATTGTTGGCAACTCCACAAATGTCTTCAGATGCAAAATTATCTGAATAATTTAGGAAGCATTTGGCTCCATCTATTGGAGATTTAGCACATTGAGAATCTCAACACAAATACAGGTAGTCCTCGATTTACGCACACAATTGGGACCGAAACATCTGTCACTAAGTGGGGCAGCTGTTAAGTGAGTCATATCCAATTTTACAACATTTGTTTTGCTGCAATTGTTAAGCAAATCACATGGCTGCTAAGTGAATCATATGGTTGCTAAGCGACTCCAGCTTCTTACCTTGACTTTGTGCAGGTGACCCTGAGACAATAAGCATCATAAATACATATTAGTTGCCAATTACCCAAATTTTGATCACGTGATTGCAGGGGTGAGGTCACAACTATAATGCCAATTCTAATTGTTTTCCCTGCTAAAGCTATTTGAAATTGCTTCCTTTGGAGTTATATTAGATTTTTATCCCAGCTTTATATATCACACAAGCAGGGTTGGGCTGCTAGCCGGAAGGCTAAATTGGGCTCGCCGCTGTGGCTCGTGAGGGCTTGTGCAGCAGCGCAATTTTGCCTCTGCACCTGTGGAGGTAGCAAAATTGTGCACAGAGCTGCAGGTGCGCCCATGATTCGGTGAGATTTTATTGCTTCCACGCATGCTGAAACATGGGCACACCTGCTGTGGTTCCGTGTGCGATTTTGCTATCTCCACAGGTGCAGAAGCAAAATCGCGCTGGTCCCGCAAGCACTCACAAGCCGCGGTGGCAAGCCCAATTTAGCATTCCGTCTGAAGCCCACCCCTGCACACAAGATAGACATAAAATTCTCTTGTTTCTTTTCATCACAACAACTGAGAAGGATTGGTTCCCATGATTTCACATTGCAGACCCCAAATTTCAATGTGGAAAATATTTATCTTAAATTGGTCGGTATCAGCATGTATTGCAGATTGTTTATAACATAGAAGAATGGGGATTAAAATAAATCAAAACTATATCGCCATTTGTCACAGAGCTAAATTTTTTTGAAGTAGTATATCATTTCCTTGTTTTGCTTGAATCATTAAAAGAACCACTGTGTAGAGATAATACACTGCAGACTTCAGATAGTCTTAATTGCTCCAAATCCTGCTCCTGGTGTTTTCTTTATCATGAGGTTTTTAACACATGGAAAGTCTCTGTGTGGGAGCAAAGAAGTTTGAAGTGATGACAGAACAGAGAAAACAGGATACTGGGCCCCTCTCCCCATTATACATTTAGTTTCAATAGGTGTTTTTCAACCTCAGGAATTTTAAAATGTGTGGACTTCAACTCCATATCTTGCCATGCTGTCTAACGAATTCTAGAAGTTGAAGTCTACAGATCTTAAAGTTCCTGAAGTTGAGAAACACTGGGTTAAACAAAAACTGGAACAGACACTACAAAAGAAATACAGAGAAAATATATAAAATAGGAGATAGCTACTATGAAGCTTTAAAGTAGCTATAGCAATATATGAACTATCTAAACCATGGAAAAAGTGCAGAGATAGTGCAAAGCATCTGGAAGCTATTTCTAAAATAATTTAGTTTCATTTTATTCTGATTAGAGTTTTAACTGAATTCGGCTACCGCATGGCACATTTCCATTTTCCAAATATTTCCAAGTATTGGAATTTACCTTTCCAAAATTTTAAAAAGCTAAAATCAGAATAAAGTTATTATTTAATTTAATTTAATTGACTTCTATGCACCCAATCCCAGTGGGATTCAGGGCGGTTTATAACAAAAATAGTATATACAATAAACAAGTCAAATAATTAGTAATAAGAACATTTTAAAAACCATAATAAACCAAAAAAAGAATTAACCAATCACCAATTGGTTCATCTGCTTGCAAAGTTACTTTCTTTGATCCAAGATTTTCATCGTTGGAATACAATTTCCTAAGGTATCTATTGTGGATGGATGTACTGTATATAGTAATGTGCATCTTATATGCCTCATATGCATAAAGCTTACCATATGCAGCATATGCATATGGCTGCATATAGTAAGCTTTGGAGAGTCTGTTTTTGAAATGCAACATATACTTTTTGAAATTAAATAAAAATAAATTTAGCATTTTTTTTCAGGGAACATTGCCTCTTGAGACTTGCTATGTTAATATATGGCACATAGGATAGCTCAGTTTTCTGTCATATCACAGCTTCTGTTTTCAGAAGGGGAAATCCAGCATTGGACCCCCAATTCCCGTCAGACTTTGCAGATGAAACTTTGCTCTACCTTGTCTTTCCAAAAGCCCCAGATAAAGGTCAATGGTAGTGCTGGAAGAGACTTAGATTTGAATGATCCAATTCCTATTTGTTTTATTCACGTAAGATGCCTTATGAAATATTGCTGAATGTAGAGTTGAAATCCACAAACCTTAAAGTTACCAAGTTTGGAAATACCTGCTCAAATTGCACATTACATGAAATATTTA
The DNA here is from genome assembly GCF_031021105.1 of Erythrolamprus reginae. Taxonomy (NCBI): domain Eukaryota; kingdom Metazoa; phylum Chordata; class Lepidosauria; order Squamata; family Dipsadidae; genus Erythrolamprus; species Erythrolamprus reginae. The sequence continues at coordinate 35,905,898 of NC_091963.1, read as the reverse complement.
GCTTTGCTTTTTTAAAAAAAATGAAATGCCTTATATTACAGTGTTCCCTCGATTTTTGCGGAGGATGCGTTCCGAGACCGCCCGCGAAAGTCGAATTTCCGCGAAGTAGAGATGCGGAAGTAAATACACTATTTTTGGCTATGAACAGTATCACGAGCCTTCCCTTAACACTTTAAACTCCTAAATTGCAATTTCCCATTCCCTTAGCAACCATTTAGATTATTACTCACCAGGGTTATTTATTAAAGTTTCTTTAAAAAAAATATTTATTAAAGGCGGGCGAAAGTTTGGCGATGACATATGATGTCATCGGGGCGGGGAAAACCATGGTATAGGGGGGGGGAAATGCAAAGTATTTTTAAATTAATATTTTTGAAAAACCATGGTATAGACTTTTCGCGAAGTTCGAACCCGCGAAAATCGAGGGAACACTGTACTTCTAATATATGCTTTGCTTTGAAATCACATTTGGTTTATGAGGTTACAATGAGATTGCCCATATCCAGTGCTGTGCTCCTACAGGTACAGTCATGTACGCAGTACCGGTAGCAAAAATTTGGTCAGGTACACAGTATCGGTAGCAAAATTTTGATTTTTTCCCCCCTCTTTTTTTCCCCTTCTGGGTTCTGGGAATGTTTTTTATATCGCAGTAAATGAGATTGAATGTGTACAATTTTAGAAGAGCTGTGTGTGTATGTGTGTGTGTACATGGAGCCCCTCCCTTATGAAACCAGTTTGCAACGCCTTGGTCTCTTCAGCCTTGAAAGACGGCATTTAAGGGTTGACTTGATCGAAGTGTATAAAATCATGCATGGGATAGAAAAGGTGGATAGAGAAAAATTATCTTCTCTATCACAGAATACTAGGACGAGGGGGCACTCCCTAAAGTTCATAGGTAAGAAAGCGAGGACAACCGAGAGGGTTGTTGGTTTATGGCATTCATTTCCAGAAGAGATCGTGACAGCTATCAGTCTGGAAAGCTCCAAGGCAGGATTAGACAGATTCATGGATGCCAAGTGTAGCGGTAGTTATTGAAATGGATGTCCATATGCTGCCTCTATGTTGGTTGAGGCAGGCAGGATTCCCTTGAGTACCATTTGTTGGGAGTCAAGGAAAAGGGAGGGTTTTGCCTTCTCTCTCTACCCAAAATCCCCATGTACAATTAGTGGGCCACTGTGTGACACAGAATGCTGGACTCGATGGGCTTTGGCCTGATTCAGCATGGCTCTTCTTATGTTGCTACATACACTTTATATAAGGAGGGGGGGGAGACGCAGTGGGGTATCGAAAATGGAGCTCCACCCCAGAACACCTAATTTGCACTGAAAGATGTTGAAACAAAACGCATGAGCCTTGCCCACAATGTGATAGCAAAACTTTTAGTAGCCCATCACTGCCCATGTCTTATATATCTTATTTCCTCTCTCCCTCCTCCCTCCCTCCCGGTCTGTATGTGATTATAATTCATCTCTAATTTCTTTTGGTTAGGGAGAACATGGACCACGAGGACCACCAGGGCCTCCTGGGCAAAGAGGACTGGGAATACCTGGGCCAAAGGTCAGTGATATGTTATTTTGATTGCTGGGTAAATGGAGATGGTGAGGATGAGGAAAGCATTTCAACAGGGCCTCAAACCCTATTGGACCAACTCTAATAAATATTTGGAGAAAAATCACATCATTTACCATGTTTGATTCTGATGCTTTGCATCATATTCTCTTCCCTCCCTTCAGTCCTTAATCCAATGCTTTAACTCTTCCCCACCAGAAAAATAGGACCACTGCATATTATAGTCAATAACAACTTCAGCTAATGTGCCCAGCTTTTGCAATATTATTAGTACTCTAAAGTTCTCATAAAGAATATAGGCTTTTTTCATACTGTTCAAGTGTGTGGAAAAAGAGAATATTGTATGATTTCAATTGTAATACTGATTCACTCCTTAGCTGCTGCTCTTTTGGAAAATGTTAATAATAATGTACATTTTATAAATCAGAGCACTCTACTTTGATCATTTTATTGTTATAGTTTCAACAGTTTTCTCACCATTTTGAGAAATAATGAATACATAGATTTGGACAAGATATTGGCAGGAATAATCTTAAACTTGGATGTCTCTACTTACAGTTAGTTCTTCTATTTTCTTTCCGCGAACTTGTTTCATCTTGTCTCAAGTCTACAAGAGAGACAGATTTAGTTAAATAGCATATTCCTTTTTATTCCAGCACAATCCAAGGGCAGCCTGTTGGTTTACACAACCTGTTATATGTTTAATTTAATTTAATTTGTTACATTTATAAGCTGCCCAACTCCTGTCGAACTCTGGGCTGCGTAAAGCAAAATTAAGAATAATATAAAACAATTTAAAAATACCTAGAAACATTCATCACTTTTAGGTCGAAGCTGTTGCTCAATGACCTCAGGCCTGCCGGCAAAGCCAGTTTTTTACGGTTTTCTGGAAAGCCAGGAGGAAGGAGGCAGTATGGAACTCCATGGAAGCTGGTTCCAGAGACCTGGAGTCGCCCCAAAGAAGGCCCTCCCATGTGGCCCCGCCATTTGACATTGTTTGGCTGACAGGACCTGGAGAAGGCCAATCCTGTGGACTATAATTGGCCGCTGGGAAGTGTGAGGCAAAAGACAATCCCGTAAATAGTCAGGCCCTAAGCCATGTAGAATTTTATAAATGATAACCACTGCCTAAAATTGCATCCAGAGACCAATTGTAAGCCAGTGCAGCTCACTGAATACAGGTATTATATGGATGTATCTAGATACACCCACTATAACTTGCAGCTGCATTCTGGACTAATTCCAAACGCTCTTTAAGGGTAGCCCCATATAGAGCGCATTGCAGTAGTTGAACCACAAAGTGATAAGAGAATGAGTGACTGTGAGAAGAGACTCTCGATCCAAATAGGGTCATAACAGGTGCAGTAGGTGAACCTGTGCAAAGGTCTCCATAGCCACAGCCGACAGATGTTCTAATTTCAGCTGCGGATCTAGGAGGACTCCCAGATTGCAGAGCTATCCTTGGGAGGCAATGCCCACAACCATTAAGTCCAGTCGAGGTTGAGTTTGAATTTGTTGACTCCCATCCAGACCTCACTGCCTCCAGGCACCGGCACACTGTGACAGTCATAAGAGCCAGGGTGGGGCAGTGGTTAGAGTGCAGTCCTGCAGGCTACTTCACCTAATTGCTAGCTGTAGTTCAGCAGTTCAAATCTCACCACTAGCTCAAGGTTGAGTCAGCCTTCCATCCTTCCAAGGTGGGTAAAATGAGGACCCAGATTGTTGGGGGCAATATGCTGAATCTGTAAACCGCTTAGAGAGAGCTGTAAAAGCACTATGAAGCGGTATATAAGTCTAAATGCTATTGCTATAAATGGAAGAACCATTTATAAAGTTGTAAAGTTGTAAGACACTTTTTCAGTGTTATTGTAGTTTTAAATTTTCACTAAAGAATGGTCAATAAGCATGGTCTATTTGTAGACCTAGTTTTCGGAGAGGGGCGGCATATAAATCCAATAAAACTTGAAACTTGTAATGAAGAGAAGGGAAGAGGAAAATAGAGATATGTACAGTGATACCTTATCTTACAAACGCCTCGTCATACAAGCTTTTCGAGATACAAACCTGGGGTTTAAGATTTTTTTGCCTCTTCTTACAAACTATTTTCACCTTACAAACCCACCGCTGCTGCTGGGATGCCCCGCCTCCGGACTTCTGTTGCCAGCGAAGCACCCGTTTTTGCGCTGCTGGGATTCTCCTGAGGCTCCCCTCCATGGGAAATCCCACCTCCGGACTTCTGTGTTTTTGTGATGCTGCAGGGGAATCCCAGCAGGGAAATCCCAGCAGCGCAAAAATGGGCGCTTCGCTGGCAACGGAAGTCTGGAGGTGGGGTTTCCCAGTGAAGGGAGCCTCAGTGAAATCGCAGCATCGCAAAAACACAGAAGTCCAGAGATAGGGTTTCCCATGGAGGGGAGCCTCAGGGGAATCCCAGCAGCACAAAAACGGGAGCTTCGGCTGGCAAAAGGGGTGAATTTGGGGCTTGCACGCATTAATTGCTTTTCCATTGATTCCTATGGGAAACATTGTTTCATCTTACAAACTTTTCACCTTAAGAACCTTGTCCCGGAACCAATTAAGTTTGTAAGACAAGGTATCACTATATTAGATTTATAACTTACTTTTCCTCCAAGAACTCAAGATGATGTATGTGGGGATTCTTTTTCTTTTTGTCCCCACAATAGTAACTTTGTGAGTTAGTTTGTGCTAAAAGGCAAGTGACTAGTGCAAAATTCCAAGTGAGTTGAACTATTTACTTAATGTGCATATTTGATAAAATCCAAACAAAGCTAAAAGACCAGACTTACTATGCAAGATCTGAAAGAAACTCAAAAGAATGACGTGGCTTCCAAGCATAATAGTAGGATATGAGTCTTCACTGTAAGAATGTATATTTATCATTGCGATAATACACAATGTGTACATGAAATCTTAAGGACTGTGAGTTGGCATCTATTAGGGAAATAGAAACCAAAATTATTTTATGAAATGTAAATCAAAATGTAGTCTACAAGGAACAAAAAAAAAAAGCAGGCAAAGGTCTTGCTACAGGGAGCATAATATTGACACTGAACAAAATGCACTTGGAGAAAGCACTGAACAAAATGGGAACCAAAGCATTTGGAAAGATAGAAAGCTTTTAAGTAGATAAGGAAAGCCAGATAGAGTTCAGGAGTACAGCTGTGGTAAGATTTGTGTATGTTAGTACAATCATGGATTAAGCCTGAGTTGCAATGTGCTCCAGCTGCCAAAATAGCCAGTGTGGGTGCAGGTTGCATCAATAAAAGTACAGCTTCAAAACCAGAAGATGTGAGAACCCTGCTCTATGTGCACTGCTCACACTACACCAGGAAAATTGTGTCCATTTTTTGCCATACAAAAATAGTGTGTAGTAGAACAAGAAAGATAATAATGGGTTTGAAGGCTAAATGTTATAAGAGGTTAAAGGACCTTGCCCAGTTTGGCCTAACAAATGGAAGGTTAAATGGATATACAGTATGATACCAGCCATGCCCATATACTGTATAAAGGGGAGTCAGCCCGAAGAAGATGTGGACATTGTCCAGAGCATCAAAGGGTAAGACAAGGACAGGAAGGTTGAACGGAGAGAGATCAAAACTTGAAATAATATTTAATGTTATTATACAGTGGAATACCCTAGAGTTATGGATGCTCCATCACTAAAAGTTTTCAATGAAGGAACGGGCTTTGTGCAAAATGGCATGAACTTACCTCTGTTGATTAGAGATCTTCAAAGTCCTTTCTAACTTGTGATTATGTGATTCTGAGGTAAAACAAAAAAGAAAGTCACAGAGATATATCAAATTGGGATTGAGTAAGGCATCAACAGTATGGATGTCTGGTACCTGATGGGAAGATTGTAGTTTGTTTTTATACTGTTGTTTTTATTGATTGTTATGAATCAATAAAATGAACCTAGAATTGTTTAAGATAGACTGTCCTATAACTTGGGTCCCCCCCTCTCTCTGTGTTGGGGCGGAAATAATTTCAATGTTTGTGAAATGACAGCAATATTAATTTTTTGAAGCAAATCTGAAGATTTTCCTTTGATATAATTGCACTATATTTATCAAACATTTTCTGTTTTTCTATTTTTCATGACTTGAACTTCTAGTGAAGTTTGGGAATTTCTTAAATTCTTTTTTTCTATTACCTCTTCTTCCTTTCTTTAAATAGGGTATTATGGGACAAAAGGGTTTTCCTGGTCCTCCAGGTGCTCCAGGAGACAGCATACAAGGAAATAAGGTAAGAATATTAATGCTAGGGAAGGCTTTTGAAAGTAGATTATTCCTCTCATGTTTCGCATGGGTATTTGTTTTATTGCTGCCATTTCCCACTAATTTAAAAACTCCATGGGAATATCTCAAATCAATAACTATTATGTCAATTTAAATTCTTAAATACAGTGTTCCCTCGATTTTCACAAGTTCGAACTTCGTGGAACATCTATACCACGGTTTTTCAAAAATATTAATTAAAAAATACTTTACGGTTTCCCCCCCCTGGACCACGGTTTTTCCCGCCCGATGATGTCATATGTCATTGCCAAACTTTCATCTGCCTTTAAAAAACATTTTTTTTAATAAACTTTAATAAATAAACATGATGAGTAATAATCTAAATGGTTACTAAGGGAATGGAAAATTGTAAATTTAGGAGTTTAAAGTGTTAAAGGAAGGCTTGGGATACTGTTCATAGCCAAAAATAGTGTATTTACTTCTGCATCTCTACTTCGCAGAAATTCGACTTTCAGAACACATCCCCCGCGAAAATCGAGGGAACAATGTATACCCTAACAGGGTAGCCTGTGTTTTTTACAGAATAGTCAACAGGAAAAAAGCTTGCAAAATAAACTCTTCTCACTTCAAAAAGGTATTAATTGCCCATCGTTGCAAAAGGAGTTTTTGCATTTTGCAAGCTTTTTTGTTCCTTAAAGAGACCAACTTATAGGCACACAAAGAGCTGTTAAACTCCAGTAAGACACCAGTCTTATGGCCCGCCCAGCCCCCCTGAGAAAAGAGGGGTAGGAAAAGTGGCGAGCGGGTGATTGGGTGGAATGAGTGGTGGCACGGGGATAGGACCGTCGAACTACCTATCCCTTTGCTGCCACCCTTGCCTCTTAGCACCCCCGCTGACCCCAAGGGGTGGTACCACCCACTTTGGGAATCACTGGTATAGACCATCCCCCCCCCCTATTCTTTCCCTTTCTTATTTTTTATTTTGCTTTTGTAACCTAAGGCCAAATAATAATAAAAAATACAAGCCACTATTAGCTATAAATACTACAATTGCCTTCTAATTTCTTTAGCAAATTTCTAAAGAGAAAAGTGGTATAAAAGAACTTCTCCAATGATTTATCAAAGGCAGAATCCCTCCTTATATTGCCACTATTGTTGAAAAAGCCCAAAGCAAGGACGCCGGTTGCAGAGCTCTATTTTTGTTTTTTGCAAAAAATGTAGAAATATTTGCATCTATCAATTTTATGAGGAAATTATCTCTTTTTTTAAAAAAAATATTTTTATTGATTTTATAATATGGTGGGGTAAGAATGATTGTGTGGTAGTGGGCACAATCACTGTGCACTTTTTATATGTTGTGTGTGTATGAAGAAATTATCTCATTTAGCCAAAGGGATATCAGAGTAGATCTAATTTTCCTTGTATTTTCTTAAAACCTCAGGATTCAGTTGTTTGGAGGCATTTCAAAAGAAAACAGAAAATTGCTTGTTGTTGTCTAGTAGCTGTATCATTATAAAACACTTATGTTCCAGTTCTTCGGCCTGTAGATATGAAACTGTTCCTTGGAAATACAAATCCACACCCTGAATAATTATTTTAATTTTTTTGTATTAACTCAGTGGCTCCCTAGGCAATTCATTTCAAAGGTGTGCTATTGAGGAAAAATATAATAACTCAGTTCTCATATCTATAGAGAAGGTTCTTATATGTCTGCTTTCTGTGACTTTAATAAAGATATCTGTTTAACAGAAATAGCTGTATGTACACAGAAATCCAAGCTCAAAAGATATAAAGCTGAACCACTTCACTGGAACATAAAATGACATTGAATCAGGCTGAAGACTATAAAATTCTTCATATATCTCTGCAGTCTTAATTTCCATCAGTTCAGTTGTCAGCCAGTGATCAAACATTGTGGGAATTGAAGGCCAGCCTTTTCAGGATCTGATCAACTTCATGCAAAGATAAATTTGGAATTAATGTTATGCATTATTTTCAGGGAGAGCAAGGAATTCAGGGCTCATCAGGACTAAAGGGCTCTAGAGGAATTGGATTACCTGGTCCAAAGGTAAGAAGTTTTCATTTAACAATCAGTTAGATTAAATATTCATTATATGCATTGTATGCATACACACAATGTATTCATTGTATGGGAGAAGTTTGAACTGGCAATGCCTGATGAAATGGACAAGGCCATGGGAGCTGTGAGATCCTCCACCTGTTTATTGGACCCATGTCCCTCCTGGCTGGTCTCGGAGGAGTCCCTCCATTAAAGGAGGCAGTGATGCACCCTCTCTTCAAGAAGCCTTCCTTTGATCCAGTTATTTTGAATAACTATGGTTTCCTTTTTAGGGAAGCTTGTTGAGAAGGTGGTCGCACTCCAGCTCCTACAGTCCTTGGCTGAAGCCTATTATTCTAGACTCTTATCAGTCTGGTTTCAGGCCTGGTTACAGCACCAAAACTGCTTTGGTTGCACTGACAGGCCCAGAATAGGGGATATTCTTCTATCCTGGTGCTTCTTGACCTCTCAGTGGCTTTCGATACCATTGACCATGGTATCCTTCTGCGCCGACTGGAGGGGGTGAGAGTGGAAGACACAATTCTGCAGTGGTTCCCCTCTTACCTCTCCAGTCAATCGCAGTGGGTGTTGATGGGGGGAAGAGATAGACTCCTAGGCCCCTCTGTTGCAGGGTTCTTCAGAGGTGAGTTCTCTCTCCCCTACTGTTTAACATCTACATGAAATAGCTGGGTGAAATCAAATGGCATGGGATGAGTTTCCAACAGTACGCTGATGATATGCAGCTGTACATTTCCACCCTGTGTCAATTCAATTAAGCAGTGGAAGAGCAGTGGAAGTCTGGATGGGTGTCAGCAGGCTCAAACTCCACCCCAACAAGACTGAATGGCTGTGGGTTTTGCTTTCCAAGGATAATTCCATTTGTCCATCCATTACTTTGGTGGTGGTGGTGAATTCTAAGTGCAATAGCACTTAAACATACACCCCTTTATAATGCTTTACCACCCTTTCTAAGCCATTTACAGAGTCAGCATATTGTTCCCAAGAATCAGGATCTTCATAGTATGGTATAATAAAAGAGAAAAAAGACTGCCAAAAATAAGAAGTAGAAGGAAGCAGATAGAAAGTGTGTTAATTGATAAAAAAAAAGAAACCAAAGACCAAAAAAGATAACGAATTCAGAAAAAAATAATTTCAAGAATAACAAGAATTTCAAAGACCTGCTAGAAGAGAAAAGAAGCATTAGTATGACATCAGTAAATCAACTGAAGATGGAAACAAAAACAAAAGGTCTTCAAGGCGTTTCAAACTTAGGAAAATATGGTAAATGATACCAATGGACCTAAAGGATGCCAGTTGGTACCTAATTCAAAGAACAACAGGAGATCATGAGTTCAAGTCTCATCTTAGCGATGGCAGCTAGCTGAGTAACTTTAGGCCCCTTACTCTCTGTTATCCCTACCGATCTCTCAGAGTTGTTGTGAGGAAGAGGAGGAAGGGGTGTTGTATATGTTTACCACCTTGAATTATTTGTAAAAATAATAAAGGCAGAATAAAAACTCCGGTAATGAGTTCCACGCTTCGACAACTCAGATACTGAAGTCATATTTTTTACAGTCAAGTTTGGAGCGGTTAATAGTAAGTTTAAATCTGTTGTGTGCTCTTGTGTTGCTGTGGTTGAAGCTGAAGTAGTCGCCGACAGGCAGGACGTTGCAGCATATGATCTTGTGGGCAATACTTAGATCTTGTTTAAGGCATCTTAGTTCTAAACTTTCTAGGCCCAGGATTGAAAGTCTAGTCTCATAGGGTATTCTATTTCGAGTGGAGGAGTGAAGGGCTCTTCTGGTGAAGTATCTTTGGACATTTTCAAGGGTGTTAATGTCTGAGATGCGATATGGGTTCCAAACAGATGACCTGTATTCGAGGATGGGTCTGGCAAAAGTTTTGTAAGCTCTGGTAAGTAGTATAAGATTGCCAGAGCAGAAGCTATGTAGGATTAGGTTTACAACTCTTGAAACCTTCTTGGCTATGTTGTTGCAGTGGGCTTTAGCTCTTAAATCTTTTGTTATTAGTATACCAAGGTCTTTAACTGAGTGGGGATTATCTGTGATAATTTGATTATTCAGTTCGTATTTGGAGTTCAGATTCTTCTTCCCAATGTGTAGGACAGAGCATTTGCTAGTTGAGATTTGGAGTTGCCATGTGTTAGACCACTCAGAAATAGCGTCAAGGTCTTTTTGGAGAGTGGTTGTGTCATCGTTGGTGTTGAAGAGCTTTATTTTAATGATTGTTCAGAAAAATGCTAATATAAATTGTTTGTATTTACCCTATTTCTTTTATATAAAGTTATTTTATTCTAACTATGTTTGATTTGCATAACTTAATATCATGATTCATCAAAAAATAATAACTTGCGTTGATTATTAAGATATAAAGACACTCCATGTATGTCATTAATTCCGGTATTTAACATAACGTTATGTCTTTTTAGGGTGACTATGGAGAGAAGGGAGACCAGGGAAAGAGAGGTAACAAAGGAGAAATTGGAGAGCCTGGCCCTCAAGGATCAAAGGTAAAACTTAAATATTTCACATTGGCTTGGGTCTAGATTAGTCCTATGAAGAGTATCTATTGAAATCAAAGAGACTGTAATATGCCTGACCTACTCTGGAGCCACCCTTATTTATATTATAACAAAATCTCATTATAGCAGAATGCATCTGCGAGAGCAATCATGGGCTTCCCAAGGTATGCTCATGTCACACCAACACTCCGCAGTCTGCATTGGTTGCCGATCAATTTCCGGTAACAATTCAAAGTGTTGTCTTTGACCTATAAAGCCCTTCATGGCATCGGACCAGAATATCTCTGGGACCGCCTTCTGCTGCACAAATCCCAGCGACCGATTAAGTCCCACAGAGTTGGCCTTCTCTGGGTCCCATCGACTAAACAATGGCATCTGGCGGGTCCCAGGGAAAGAGCCTTCTCTGTGGTGGCCCTGACTCTCTGGAACCAGCTCCCTCTGGAGATTAGAACTGCCCCCACCCTCCTTGCCTTTTGTAAACCCCTTAAAACCCACCTCTGCCATCAGGCATGGGGGAATTGAGGCACCCCCCGGGCCTATACAATTTATGTATGGTATGTTTGTGTGTATGTCTGTTTTAATAATGGGATTTTTAAAAGTTTTTAAATTTATTGTTTCATTGCATGCTGTGAGCCGCACCGAATCTGCAGAAAGGGGCGGCATACAAATCTAATAAATAAATAAATAAATAAATAAATAAATAAACGAACGAACGAACGAACGAACGAACGAACGAACAAACAAACAAACAAACAAACAAACAAACAAACAAACAAACAAACAAACAAACAAACTGTATGTTGTAGAAGACTATGAAATAATATGCCATTGTTTTATATTTTAGGGATTTTCAGGACAAAAGGGTGAACCTGGTCTTACTGTAAGTACATCTATCATTTGCTGACATCAAAATATTTTTATATATTAAAAGCCACAATTAGCCCAATTTAAATATTTCATTTACATAAGTGTGAAATTAGAAACTGTACAATAAGCCCCCTATGCTATGTCAGCTTAATTTTTGAAAAAAGTCTTAATAATAATCTCTTTCAAGTATTATGCTAGCAGATACAAATCATATTTCATTCACCATTGATGTTCACTTAGAACACACATTTTGAACAGCACTAGGTTTGAATTTAACAGCATTTCTAATTTATTTGCATAAAGCAAATTGTAGAATTAAAACCATGCTTACTGATAATATATATTGATTCTTTCCAAGTATACAATAGCCCAGTTAGCTGCTCGGTTGTTTAAAAACATCTATGTGGTGGCAGCAGGTGGGGGTTGCCGCTGCCACTGCTATCGGTGTGCTGCATACGCAGCTCTGGGTCTCCTGCAGCCACGCATGTGTCCCAGCGAGATTTTGCTTCTGCGCATGCAGATGAGATTTTGGCAATTTTTTGCTTTCATGCAAATGCATGTCCCCTTGTGGGATTATGTTTCCTGTGCATGCACAGAAGCAAAATATCACACACTTGCAGAAGACCCAGAGCTGTGCGCACAGCTATATTTTTACTACTGGTGTGCCGTCCTCAAATATACTGCTAGGAACCTGATACTGGGTGGCAGTATACATTTTTTGGTAAATCAATTAATAAATACTATTAGTTATTGGTAGAGTTTACCTACTACCAAGAGAGAGTTATATTAGCCTAACAGATTCAGGGATTATTTGGGTCATTTGCTGGTTGGGATATTCAAATAATATGTTTTTGTCTCCATCTCCAAGTCTTTGGAGAGGGGCGGCATACAAATCTAATAAACTATAAATTATATAAACTACTATCTTCTCAATTAAACATACTGTAAAACTATGTTTACTGAAAACTTCTTTTTTAAAACATCTGTGGCATTTCTAATTCTGAAAGACCACACTACGGTTTTGCTCTCTTTCAGAAAGAAGAAATAATCAAACTCATTATGGAGATATGTGGTAAGATCTACTTAAGGGGAAAAAAATCATTTTACTATACAAATAATTTTGCTTAAAAAAATTAAATTTTAATCTTATAATATATTGCAATTAAATTTGTTGAGAGAAAGAAAAAGAAAAACAAAAGCTTGAACAAACTTCATATTGGGCTAAAGCATAATTTAACTTATGTTGACAATCTATAGAGTATGTAGTGGGTACTTTGGTGCTCTTACAAAATGGTTACCATAGTTGGAATGGTAAGTTCCAAAGCCTACTTTAGCTTCTAAGGCTATCATTCCAAATGACCTTTGTTTTTTTCTGGATATAAGGACTATTTGTGTGTTAAAGAGTACTATCAAGAGGAAAGTAATTATGTTTGTTATAAATAAGAATGGATTCTTTTACTTGGTCTAAAATTTGCACAGTTATAGGAGTTGTTGATAGAATAACTATCTGTATATCATCAGTGAAACAAGTATCAAAGAATATAATTAAATGTAAAATTTATGCATGTTAATTTACACAACTTTTTTCCAAATTTGGGAAGCAAGCCTGTAAAATGAAATTCTATATTGTTTCTCTGTGGTGAAGCTTTTTTACAAGCTAATCATCAATGTGCCTGTTGTACAATTTTCTGCCTAGGCATTAACATTGCCTTTTTAGGAGTTTTGGGGGCTCAGTGGTTAGAATGGAGTATTACAGGCTAACTCTGCTTACTGCATGGAATTCTATCCTGACCAACCCAAGATTCACTCAGGTTTCTATCCTCCTGAGTTTGGTAAAATGAAGACCTATATTGTTGGAGCCAGGGGTGGGCTACTGCCCGGATGGGGAGGGAACGTAGTGCGGTAGCGAAAGTGGAGCTCCACCCTAGACCACCCAATTTGCATTGGAAGATGTTGAAAGAAAATGCAGGGTGTCACGCCCACAGCGTGGTAGTAAACATTTTAGTAACCCTTGGTTGGAGGCAATATGCTGACTCTGTAAACTGCTTAAAGAGTGCAGAGGTCCCCAATCCCCAGGCCATGGCCCGCCACTGAGCCTTGGGTGTTCAGAATTGGGCCATGGAAGTCTTAGGCAAGTACATATAAGTAATGGACAGGTTTGTGTGCATGCACTCCATTTGTGTGAGTGGCAGGCACATGTGTCCACCATTGTTGCAAATAGAACTGCATATCCACGCAGGCCCACTCTCATGCAGAACCATTCCCTCTTCTCCCCACAAAGCTGGAAAGTTTGGGAAATTCTGCTGTAAAGCACCACAAAGCATTATATAAATCTATGTGCTTTTCCTAATGCTATTTATCAAATCAAATCTGAATCTGATACACTGCCTTGAAGAATATATGCCCACATGACTAAGCATTTTTTCCCTATTTTTCAACTATCCATTAGAGGGGAAATAAGCACCTTTTATCTGTTTGTTTGCTTGTAATATTTGACTGCCCATTTTAAACATAATTCTGGGCAACTGATGTGACAAATGGCTCATGTTATTTCAAGTGTATTACTTCTTGGAAAATCATAGACATATCACATTGCTTACCCTCTCATTTCATATACCATTCATTTCAGGCTGTGGTGTTAAGTGCAAAGAAAATCCTTTGGAACTTGTATTTGTGATTGATAGCTCTGAAAGTGTTGGGCCTGAAAACTTTGAAAGGATTAAACGGTTTGTAAAAACTATGATCGATGCTATCACGGTCAACCAAGCAACAACCCGCATTGGCATCATCAATTTTAGCCTCAAAGTGGAGGTAGTGTCCACACTGCAGCAATTTTCTACCAAAGACAGCCTAAAAAACGCTGTTGATACAATGCAATATTACGGGGAAGGCACATACACTGCTACTGCGATCAGCAAAGCCATTGATATATTTCAGACGGCTCGACAAGGAGTTAGAAAAGTAGCAGTGGTCATAACAGATGGGCAGGCAGATCAACGTGACCCACATAAACTGGAAGTAGTGGTGAAAGATGCCCATGCACTCAAAATAGAAATATTTGTAATTGGAGTGGTACAGAAGACTGACCCCAACTTTGAAAATTTTCGAAAAGAAATGGATCTAATTGCTACTGATCCAGACAGTGATCATGTCTACCAGATAGATGACTTCATGACTCTACAAGGTAAGAGTGAACTGTGAATTTATATGGCTAGACTGTGAATGCTTCATATGGCTAAACTGTGAATGCAACACACCATTAAGTTTCTGATGAAACAAAATCTTTATAAATCTGCAATATTAATTGTCAGCCATCCTAGGTACACCGGACACAAAGGAAGACTAGATGAGCTAAAGCCATTTTATCGTAAGGTGACACTGACAGAATCTTGCAGATTTGAGAGTAAAAAACATCCTAACACCGCTTTTAACTGCTAATTCCACTAGAGTCCTTCTTTAGTTGCTTTGTGACCATTAAGCCACTGAGGGCTCCTTCCTCTCTTGTATGACTGCTTTCTTCCCCTCTTTCCAGAAGTAGATTCCTGCTAGTTTAGATAGATTCTATACAACCAGTTGCAGAAATTTGCCCCCACTCGCCAAACTGGCAGTGATGGCCAGCGGGACAGCCCCTGAACCAGCTCTCTCAGTGGCGCTATAGGTGGTGCCATCATACTTTTCATTTCTATGCACACACAACAGCTGTTTTTGCTTCTATGGGAAGAAGCGAATCAGCAGCGAAGCAAGGTGAAACCCAACCCTGCTCCTTTCCACAAGATAATTCCCATATTCCATTACAATCATTAGTTGTAAGATACGAACCTGTAAAATAATAATAATAATAATAATAATAATAATAACAACAACAACAACAACAACAATAATAATAATAATGCAGAGCTGGACAACTTGGACAGGAAAACTAGAAAATTAATGACGATCCATCATGCACTACACCCTTGCAATGACGTTGACAGGCTGTATTTACCGCTACATCACGCAGTCCTAGGTGCTTGGGAAGCGCCCGACTGGTGATGAAATATGAAATCCAGCATAGTGATCTCGTTTGCTGTGTTGTATTGATATAATAATAATAATAATAATAATAATAATAATAATAATATATTAGATATGTGCCTTTCATCCCCTGTCCAATTGTCTTTCCTTTATCTCACATATCATATATATTTTCTTCCTTTCATATATCTTCTCCCCTATTTTTTATTTTTCTTTATATATATTACCTCATGTCTATTCTCTTCTATATGTATTGTGTATTGGACAAAATAAATAAATAAATAAAAATAAAATAATAATAAAATAAATAAACTCTGTGGCACCCCACAAAGGAGAGACCTAGGGGTCAACCTCTGTCCTCCTACAAACACCGTCTGTGACTCCCCACTCCCAATTCCCCTAGTCATCCCAGAAGGATATCATTGTCAATGTTATTGAAAGCCACTGAGAGGTCAAGAAACATCAAAATACAGGAACAACCTGCAACCAGATGTTGTTGCTTGTTTTGTATATTAGACTTTGTGTGTATTAGATTAGCTTTCATTATGTATACTGCTGCTATAGTGTTGCAGTATTTCTCTTTCTCCAGTAGATGGCTTTCTAATACCCCAATCCAAGTAAACATTCTGTCAAAAACAGTTGATTATCCAATAAAAACAAGAGGTTTAGAAATTCAAATAAATAAAAAAGTAATTTGAGCTTTTTTCCACACTCTATATTTTTATAGTTTCTCCTGGGTCTTTCCCGCCTTTTTGTTTCTACACCCCCCCCCCCCACTTGTGTTTCAATTCACTGCTATTTTGAGCTTAGGAGGGTTTTTTTTTCATATTTTTCTTGTTATTGCAAGTCATTAAAGTAACAGTTAGTAAAAATCTCACCCAATTTCAATGTTTTGTCCATCCACTGCTCCTGCACAACCTTGGCTCCCAATTGTCCCAGCTTTGGGATTGCCAGCAATGGTGGCTTTGCTTGCTGCTGTTTGGGGGAGAACTTGCTTTATTTATTTTATTTATTTATTGGATTTGTATGCCGCCCCTCTCCGTAGACTCGGGGCGGCTAACAACAGTGATAAAAAACAGCATGTAACAATCCAATATTAAAACAACTGAAAAACCCTTATTATAAAACCAAACATACATACAAACATACCATGCATAAATTGTAAAGGCCTAGGGGGAAAGAGTATCTCAGTTCCCCCATGCCTGACGGCAAAGGTGGGTTTTAAGAAGCTTACGAAAGGCGAGGAGGGTGGGGGCAATTCTAATCTCTGGGGGGAGTTGGTTCCAGAGGGCCAGGGCCGCCACAGAGAAGGCTCTTCCCCTGGGTCCTGCCAAACGACATTGTTTAGTTGACGGGACCCGGAGAAGGGCCACTCTGTGGGACCTAACTGGTCGCTGGGATTTGCTGTTTCTTCATCATCAGGAGAGAAAGTGCCTCTCCTTCCTTCACTGTCCCTACAAGATGGCTGTGACCCTAAAGGATCTCCTGACAGCAGCTACCAGCTTGATTTTCATGGGAGTCAAGAGAGCCCACTATTTTCTAGCTGTTCTCGCTGCAGTTGCAACTGGAAGTCAATTTCAAGTAATTCCTATCTATATGCAATTCCATTGTATAATACTGTTTTCTTTTTCATATGTTTAGCTCTTGAGAATAAGATTTTCAAACAAATTTGTGAAAATGATTTGAGTTCGTACATCACCCAAGTGCTCAGTTCAGCTCTTTCTCCAAGATTCGAAACCAACGAACATGGCAGTCAGTCAGCCAAAATTGATCTCTCCGGATCGTATGCCCCTCCCCTACACCCAGAGACTAGCAATTCTGTAAGTATTACTAAAAAGACATTCGTACAGGAGGGAATTCATGATTTCTTCAAGACCACATGAATTGAGCATTACTAAATTTTGTTACTGATTTTTTTTTCTTTATTATAAATATAGTTTTCAAGGAGACCCACTGAGAAAGGATCATTATATTTGGATCGGGATCATAATGTGACCTCAACCACTTCTAAGCATATTCCTGAACATCATAGAAGGCCAATCAGCCACGATTATTTGGAATCTAGCACTCATCATCCAGATGTAGCAGCTGTGTCTTATGTAACTAGACATGTGCAGCCTACACCAGCTGTTGTACCGCTTCCTACAGTAATACACGTTATGAAAGGTATGGAAGTGTTCTAAGGCTGGAGAGATGAAATGGATAAGCAGACTTAGTAGGACACTTTTCTTTTTTCTCGGAAGAATGTTATGATAATTTCTAGTGTCAAAAACCCAAAAGACAAATTCACAATTGCTTTGCTTCTATTTTTTATTTTCTTTCTTGCTTCTACATGAAAAGTCAAGGCAATCAGGGAGCCAGAGGCTAAGATGGCAGTAGATGGCATTAGGACTCATTATTTGTCCCTGATCCTTACAAGTCAGAACTTGCCATGAATTGTATTATAATCTAATGGAGACATTTAGTGGGAGGCAGAGGATCAGATAACATTGGAATATTTGTACATGCCAGTCAAACCTTGTATACAGTGTACATTGTAAACTCAATATACTCAGCTATACCTAGCTGTTGCAAACCTTTTTTTAAAAAAAATTCAGTCTTAACTTGATTGTGATCATGAACCCTTTCATATCTTGTAAAACTTTAGGACGAATGTTATTTCTTTTGAATAAATTATATTATTATAAGACTCCAGACTGGACTTAAACATTCACATTTTTTAATTACTGAGACTCAATTAATGATTTTGAGGATCAGCCTGGCATGCCATTAACCAGTGTTTTCTATCTGGCAGCGAAGCTCAGATCATGAATAAATGATCATTGTTGGGTACAGACAGTTTGGGTTAAGAGCTTATAAATAACTTGTATTTATGACCAGATCACCTATCACCAAAGTGACAGCATCTGATATTTTGATCTGACAAATTCCTGAAGCTACGCAATGTTTTTCATGAATGTGCTGAAACTGCACATTTTAAACGAAAAGTATGTTTTTCAGTGGTTTGAGAAAAAAAAAACACTGTGTGGCTTCAATTATTTGTTTCTTGAATACTATTTGTCATTTTTAGTAATAGACAGTAAGACAACCTATTCATAAGACCAAGTTGATGCAGATGGATGGGTCTCATTTTTAACCCAGGGAATTAGGGACTGCCTGGATACAGCTAGTGCACCTGCACGCATAGAAGCAAAAAACTGTGCCAAAACACGGTTGTATCTGCATCTCCACATGCGATTCTGCTACCTCCATAGGTGCAGTAGCAGGATTGTGCTGGACTCCACTAGCACTTAGAGCCATGGGAGCGAGCACACGTCACTGTTCCACCTTAGTAGCCCACCTCTGTGGGTGAGGCATTTTCTCATTTTTTATTTCACTTCCAGACAGAAAACCAAAACCAAGAGTGCTACCTTTATTGTAAGGTTGCAATAGCGAAATCCTGCAAGTTTGAAAGCATTTTTACCTTTGCAGTTACTTTCTACAGGAAGGTAATTTTTTTCACAGAAAAAAGAACATTTCTTAGATGCTTTATCCCTTCTGAAATATATCTTGTTGGCTTGGTTACGGCTCTTCTTCCTGACTTCCAATGTTATTCTTAGCCTATGAAATCAACCCATTTAAAATGCAAGGGGGAGTTTAACCAAAACTTATTCGATTTTTTGATGAGTCCTCTCACTTTCCATCTTCCATATTTTCTACTATACCAGTAGTAGCAATTGTGTATAATAATTAGATTAAGATTGCCAAAGAAAAGGGGGGGGGGAACGTAATTTATTCTTATAGATCTCAAGAATTTCAACAGACTGAAAAATGTAAAAAATGGAGAGCCAGTTTGGTCTAGTAATTAAGGTGGTATAGGAATTCATCAACTTATAAGCATTTGTTTAATGATGGCACTGAAAAAAGTGATTTATAACCTATTTTCCACACTTACAACTGTTACAGCAATCCCCTGATCATGTTATGTTTCTATGTTTCTATCGTGTGATCAACATTTGAATGCTTGGCAACAGAGAGGGGCAGCATACAAATCTAATAAATAAATAGATAGATAGATAGATAGATAGATAGATAGATAGATAGATAGATAGATTGATTGATATATTTATGACAGTTGCAGTATTGTCTCCCAAGATCATTTCATTATTTTTTTGTAACCTTCTGACAAGCAAAGTTAATGGGGAATCCAGATTCACTTGACAACCAGGTTATATCTTAACAACTGTGGCAAAAAGTTCATAAAATGGGGCAAAACTTAGTTAACTGTCTTGCTTAGCAACAGACATTTTGGATTCATTTAAACGAAGGACAACCTATAGTCTAGAACAGTGAGGACGAACCTTGTTTTGCTCGGATGTCAAAAGGACATTTGCATGTGCAATAGAACGGATGTGAGTGCCCATACCCATAGTGCAATTCCCCCATGCATTCACACACAATCCCCTGCACTGCCTTCTGCGCATGCGCACAAGTATCATTGAAGCCTCCAGACTCTGAATGGCAAAAAATGAGCCAAGCGGGTCTACTGGAAAACAAACTTTCAGTAAGCCCATTGGGCCATTTTTTGCCCTTCCCAGGCTTCAGGAGACTTTCTTCAGCCCTGGAGAGGGTGATAACAGCCTCCCCCACATCCTCTGGAAGGCTAAAAAATCAGCTGGCCAGGATACACATGCGTGTTGGAGCTGACAATGCTTCACGTGCCCACAGACATGGCTCCATGTGCCGCCTGTGGAACGCTTGCCATAGGTTCGTCATCACGAGTCTACAAAGTTGAAGACTGTAAGTTTTAGTACCACCTTTGCCAGGAAAGCCAGGTGGGCCAGTTATTGTCTCTCAGCCCTACTTTTTCTCACAGGGTTGTTGCTGTGGGGCAAATAGAAGGAAGAAGTGTGTTAGACATGTTCACATCCATGAGTTAATTGTAAAAATAATAAATGCAGGATATAAATAAAAGGAATTCAGCTAATTATAAAGAAAATTTTAATGTTTAAATTATATAAACTTATTCTATTTTTATTTATTTATTAAATTTCTCTACTTCCCATTTCTCCTGTAAGGTCACTCTGGGCACCTTATAACATGTCGTCTTAAGAAAAAGCCCAATTGACTAAAGGGATTTCTATTTATAACAATTTTAATATGTATTTCGTTGGAATATTCGTCAGAAATTTGGAAGGTTATTACATTGGTGAATTCATTGTTATTATTAACCTTCGAACCCTCCAAGCATTACAAAGGAGGATTGTATTTGCCAGTCAATCAGCACTTAATGTAGAGTTGGTACTACTGTAACCTTGCAGAACAAGTAAAGACAGAGAAAACTAGGAGTGTCATGAAAGCTGGAAACAATTCAATTTTAACTCTTGCTTAGAATTAACAGTAAAAATACAGGCAGTGACAATGATTTGTAGTAATAAAGATTAGATTAGATTAGATTTATTGCATTTATATGCCGCCCCTCTCCGCAAACTCGGGGTGGCTCACAACAAGGTAAAAACAATACATAATAACAAATCCAATACCCACCAATCCAATTACAATTTAAGCTAAAAAATTCATTAAAAAACAACCCCAGAATATAAAAAAAAAACCAAGCACACAATCAATCTAACACCAAAACAACATGGACAAGGGGGAGATCTTTCAGTTTCCCCATGCCTGACGGCAGAGGTGAGTTTTAAGAAGTTTGCGAAAGGCAAGGAGGGTGGGGGCAATCCTAATCTCAGGGGGGAGCTGGTTCCAGAGGGTCGGAGCCGCCACAGAGAAGGCTCTTCCCCTGGGTCCCACCAGACGGCATTGTTTAGTCGACGGGACCCGGAGAAGGCCAACTCTGTGGGACCGAACCGGTCGCTGGGATTCGTGTGGCAGAAGGCGGTCCCAGAGATATTCTGGTCCGGTGCCATGAAGTTATATAGACAATACATTTCAGCTTCTATAGAAGTACTGCAAAACAATATATTTGTATACACTGTTTTCAGAAACCAGGTGCTTTGAACCAATGAAAACTGGAAGCTGCCGAAATTATCAAGTAAAATGGTTTTATGCCAAAGATACAAATTCTTGTGCCCGATTTTGGTATGGAGGATGTGAAGGCAACCAGAATAGATTTGAAACTCTAGAAGAGTGCCAAGAAATTTGTATTCAAGGATAAAGGTAAGTAATATGACTTAAATAAGATGTTTGGATTTATAGATTTTATTTAATTTAGAATAGCCATGAAAATGTTTTCCTTGAACAATTAGTTATTTAAGATGGCACTAATTTGAATTGTATGCTGTCCTCTAAAAATGTCAATTTGCTGATTTTTAAGAATTAACATTAAAATATATTTCTCTCTTGCAGAAATCTCAAGTGAAATCTCAAATGAAGTCAAAGGTTGCATAATCATACTAAAAGAAGTTCAAATGTTGTATTAATAGTACTTCTACAATATATTTGATACTTTTATGAAGCACTGATCTTTATAGTATTATAAAGTGTAATGTGTTATAATGGTTGGATATAGTATGCTATAGATTATAGTGTAATACAATATTGTATCTTTATAGATGATAGGTTTACTTGATAAAAAGCAGTTTACATGTTTATGCTGATTAGCATTCATAGAATATGGTTTTATTATGTTGGAATGAAACTATTGTGTATCACACAATCTACAGAATAGAATGTGAATTTTATATCATCATTAGAAACTGCAACAGCAACAAATGGAAAACTATATTGTAATTGGTAACTTTCAAAACAGAATCTCTCCCTATAGAACAGCTCTAACTCTTTTCTAGCACCAAAACATATCTAATCTTGCAGCTAAGCATAATGAAAATATGGGTTTTTTTGCTATTTCCCCTGTAATCTTTCTTCAGGTGCCAAGTTCCAGCTATAATTATAGCAACAAGCCACAGAGAACAATTAACTGCTAACTACATGTGTCCTGTTTATATCAAAACACCATCCTGCCGATTCACTAATATATTTTAGGAGCATTAAGGGTAGTTTCTTTTGCAAAAATCTTTAGTTAAAACAGGCCCAATATTTTGAACATTGTTATCATTATTCCATATACTCTTGTTTCTCAGGGGGTCTTAAACAAAAGAGGAAAATGAATTCATAGTAAATGTCAAAATCATTATATAAAAATAGGGAAAATCATAGAAAGATGTCTATGTATATTTTTTCATACTGTATTTTCTTTTTAAACCTTACCTCTGCACCAAAAGTACTGTATATGCTAAAACTGATAAATAATAATTAAATGTATTGCATCAACAAGTTGTTGCTAAGTCATGTTCAACTCTTTGCAACCCAATGAACCATATCCCTGTCCTCCACTGTCTCCCAAAATTTGTCCAAATTCATGTCCATTGGGCCATTGTCTAACCATCTCATCCTCTGCTGTCCCCTTCTTCAATTGCCTTCAATCTTTCTCAACATCAGGGTGTTTTCCAATGAGTTCTTTCTTTTCATTTGGTGGTCAAATAATTTGAGCCTCAGCTTCAGTATCTGTTCTTCCAAAGAACAGTCAAGGTTGATTTTCTATAGGAGTCACTAATTTGATCTTCTAAAGAAGCTCTCAAGAGTCTTTATCACCATAATATAAAAGCATCAGTTCTTCAGCACTCAACCTTCCTTATGTCCATCTCCCTCAACCATACAGTACAACTGGGGAAACTGTAGCTTTGACTAAACATTAACAAGAAGTCTGTTTTATTTGAAAATATGGTAATTTTTCCATAAACTTAAATAAATTCAGCTAAAAGATAAAAGTGGTGAAATTAGCAATGAATATGACCATAGAGCATACATTGACTAGCAAAATCTTGCCATGGAAATACCACAGGAGATTTTTACAGATCAGGACACAAATTTCCAATCAGGCCTGCTGAATATCTATATATGCAGACCTGTCAATAAAAAGAGTGCATATTAGTCCTTATTACACAGAGGCAAATGGTTTTATGGAATGGATTAAATTAAGAATGGGTTAAAGAATATGCTAAAATATAGGGCAGGACCCAAAGCGTTGGAATACTTGGCTACCATTTCTGCAGGGATGTTCCACAGGCATCCAGAGAATTTAGTCCTTTTGAATTATGACATGGGAAACAATCTTGTGATGGGTTAGAAACCTAGAAGGCTCTAAAAACCTAAATACATCTTGACACAAAGGAATAAATTGGAGGCCCTAAAACACAGAAACATTTAGCAACTGCCAGGTAAAGCCAAACAAACAATATGACCGGGGTTAAATATGCTGATGTAGGGGACTAAGTCCTTTTAATGTCAAGTAAGAAAGTAAGCTACAGGCAAAGTGGCAGGTCCCTATCTAATAAAAAGAACTGGTCTAGTAAATTAATAAATACAACTGTAAAGCCAAAAAATAAAATATATTAAAGGGGACACAATCTGAAGTTAGTTGGGGGAAAGATCAAAAGCAACATGAGAAAATATTATTTTACTGAAAGAGTAGTAGATCCTGGGAACAAACTCCCAGCAGACGTGGTAGATAAATCCACAGTAACTGAATTTAAACATGCCTGCGATAAACATATATCCATCCTAAGATAAAATACAGAAAATAGTATAAGGGCAGACTAGATGGACCATGAGGTCTTTTTCTGCCGTCAGACTTCTATGTTTCTATGTTTCTATATCAAGTAAACCTCCTACAGAAAAGGCATAGTAGAGATGATGGTGGAATGACTTTATTGGTATTGATAGAAAATAATCTAAACTGAATAGATCAAACTTGGAAGGTTTGATCTATTCAGCCCATGGAGCTGTGGTTATAAATTTCAGTATAAAAGAGAACCAAAAGGATGAGTTAAGAAGAATGTTGAGAATTATAAGTGCATGGTTATTGTACATTAAGGTACTTTGGATGAAATCTGAGCTATCAGACAATGCCTATAGAGTCACTAAATGGTTAAAATAGGTTAAAAATGCTTCAGATGAACATAATAGACTCATCTGTCAGTCAATGGTGTTCACTCTTGGTGCCAAATCTGAATGGTGACATAAGGTTTTCTGTAGACATCTGACAGAGTGGTGAAATTTGTTAGCTACCTGTTGCCCAGGATGGATGAGCTACTGGATGGGTTGTGCACCTTTTTTAAGATAATATCCTTGTCTACAGTAAGATCTGGGAGGATCATGTGCATCACAAGAAAACCACTCAAATTTATTATTTTATTTATTTTATTTATTAGATTTGTATGCCGCCCCTCTCCGTAGACTCAGGGTGGCTAACAACAACAATAAAACAGCATATGACAAATCTAATATTTAAAATAACTAAAAACCCTTATTAAAAACCAAACATACACACAAACATACCATGCATAAATTGTATAGGGCTGGAGGGAAAGGAATATCTCAATTCCCCCATGCCTGACGACAGAGGTGCGTTTTAAGGAGCTTACGAAAGGCGAGGAGGATGGGGGCAACTCTGATCTCTGGGGGGAGCTGGTTCCAGAGGGTTGGGGACGCCACAGAAAAGGCTCTTCCCCTGGATCCCACCGAACGACATTGTTTAGTCAATGGGATCCGGAGAAGGCCAACTCTGTGGGACCTAACTGGTCGCTGGGATTCGTGTGGCAGAAGGCGGTCCCGGAGATATTCTGGTCCGATGCCATGAAGGGCTTTAGAGGTCATAACCAACACTTTGAATTGTGACTGGAAACTGATCAGCAACCAATGCAGACTGTGGAGTGTTGGTGCATCATGGGCATACTTAGGGAAGCCCATGATTGCTCTCGCAGCTGCATTCTGCACGATCTGAAGTTTCCAAACACTTTTCAAAGGTAGCCCCATGTAGAGAGCGTTACAGTAGTCAAGCCTCGAGGTGATGAGGGCATGAGTGACTGTGATCAGTGACTTCCGGTCCAAATAGGGCTGCAACTGGTGCACCAGGCAAACCTGGTCAAACACCCCCTCGCCACAGCTGAAAGATGTTTCTCTAATGTGAGCTGTGGATTGAGGAGGACAGCCAAGTTGCAGACCCTCTCTGAGGGGGTCAATGATTCACCCCCCCAGGGTGATGGATGGACAGATGGAATTGTCCCTGGGAGGTAAAACCCACAGCCACTCCATCTTATCAGGGTTGAGGGTTGGAATATTTATTTATTTATTTAGATTTCTATGCCGTCCTTCTCAACCGACTTGTGCCACTCCGGAGGGAGTGGGTTCCAAAGGGCCAGAGCAGCCACAGAGAAGGCTCTTCACCTAGACCCCACCAGACGACATTTCCTCGCCGATGGTACCTAGAGAAGTCCAAACCCATGACACCTGATCGGTCACTGGGGTACATGAGGCAGAAGGCGGTCCCGTAGGTGATGTGGTCCTAAGCCATGTAAGGCTTTATAGGTCATAATCATCTCATCGGACCAGAATACCTCCGGGGCCATCTTCTGCCGCACGAATTCCAGTGGCCGATTAGGTCCCACAGAGTTGGCCTTCTCCGGGTCCCATCGACTAAACAATGTCATCTGGTGGGCCCCAGGGGAAGAGCCTTCTCTGTGGCGGCCCGGCGCTCTGGAATCAACTCCCCCCAGAGATTAGAACTGCCCCCACCCTCCTTGTCTTTCATAAATTGCTTAAGACCCACCTATATCGCCAGGCATGAGAGAATTGAGACATCTCCCCCAGGCTTATATAGTTTTATGTATGGTATGCTAGTGCTGTATGGTGTTTTAAATGTTGGGTTTTTATATGTTTTCTTTTAAATATTAGATTTGTCACATTGCATAATTTTATTATTGTTGTGAGCCGTCCCGAGTCTGCGGAGAGGGGCAGCATACAAATCTAATAAATTATTATTATTATTATTATTATTATTAATTATTGTAATCAACACTTTGAATTGTGTCCAGAGACCAATCAGCAACCAATGCAGCTCACAGAGTGATGTTGAGATGTAGGCAGATATTAGAAGATCCACAATAATTCGCATGGCTGCATTTTGCACTATTTGCAGGCTCCAAAAGCTCTTCAAAGGTGACCCCACGTAGAGAACATTGCAGCAGTCGAACCTTGAGGTGATAAGGGTATGGGTGACTGTGAGAAGTGACTCCCTGATCCAAATAGAGCCACAACTGGTGGACCAAGCGCAACCATGTGAATGCCCCCTTTGCCACAGCTGAGAGATGGTCTTCTAAATTCAGCTGTGGATCAAGGAGGATGCTCAAAGTTGTGGATCCTCTCTGAGGGGGGCAAAAGCTCCCTCCCCAGAATAATGGACAGACGGTAGGATTGTCCTTGGGAGGCAAAATCCGCAGCCACTCCATTTTGTTGGGTTGAGTCTGAGCCTATTAACACTAATCCAAACCTTCACAGCCTCCAGACACTGGCATATTACTTCTATTGCTTCATTGAATTGACACAGGGTGGACATGTAAAGCTGAGAATCATCAGCATACTGATAACTAACCAGTACCATCAGATGAAATAGAGATCAAAGTGTTTGCATTATTTCATTACCATAATTCTAGTTTCCAGAAATTCTCCACGACACATGACTAACATATTAGTAGCTGGATACCCATGCTTTGCTACAAAACTATGTGATTGGGCTTGAAATTGACAGTTAAAGCTTGAAAATTAATGAATAATTATAATCAGGCTTGATACATTGACATTGAAAATTTATGTAGAATGTGTAACTCCTTAGCATCAGAGCAGGTTAATATAAGGCAACTAGTAGTTGAAACAGAATTCTTTTCAGGTGGGGAAGGGGACTAGCATGTGTAAACTCCCGGTCCACAGACCAGATAATAATAATAATAATAATAATAATAATAATAATAATAATAATAATAATATTTTTTTAAAATAGATTTGGATGCCGTCCCTCTTTGAAGACTCGGGGTGGCATATAATGATGAGTCATGCGCTGGCCACAATTACACCTGGTTTAGTGAAGGGGCAAACATCAGAGCGGTTTTAATTGGCAATTAGAACAGAGTTCTTTTCAGATGAGGAGAGGGAATAGCACATCTAACTCCTTAGCATCAGAGCAGTGATGGGCTAAAATTTTTACTACCACACTGTGGGCGTGGCTTATACATTTTGTTTCAACATCTTTCAGTGCAAATTGGGTGCTCTGGGGTGGAGCTCCAAATTTTGCTAGCGGAACTGCGTTCCTGACTGTTCCCATAGGAGCCCATCACTACATCAGAGTGTGTTAATGAGTCTACGAAGACGGGCGGCATACAAATCTAATAAATAATAATAATAATAATAATAATAATAATAATAATAATAATAATAATAGAAAAAAAACCTAATGATCTGATCAGCCTTTCTTAGCAACCACCTAAAAGTCAAGAGGAACATATGTTCATGTTTTCTTTAAATTAATTCTCCTTATATGTGAGGTATCATTAAGACATACTGTAAATTAAGATAACTGGTGAAAAACACCCCCTCCCCAATATTCCAAGCTAAAAAGAGAGAAAGAAGAGTACAATATTAAATTAACACTTTAATAATTTGTAAGTACGCCAACTTAACTTCAAAAATATATAATAATATATAGTATGCCATGCAAAATAATTTAGCCAGAAAATACTATGTAGGACATATCTTACCAATCAACAAGAAGTATAAAATACAAACTTATATAATGATTTTAGCAGAATTGTTTCAGCAAAGAATTCTAATCATCAACACAAAAACAGAAAGATTCAACATAAACATACTGCAATAAGAAATTGTCTCACAATTCACTGTACATAAAATGTAATAAAATATAATGTAGTAAATAAGGATAACATAATAAATAGAAAAATACAAATGTAAATATGTAGATCATTTCAAGGTCAAAACACTTTTTCAATTATCAAAAGAACATCCATTACAGCCAGGTAAAACAAGTGTATTAAAAATTTGGACTCTTGCAGTCCAGGATTAGATTAAATGCAACAAAGAATGAATTTGGAGGTTTTGCCATATGACTTTATGAATAAAGAGTTCTCTTCATATACACACTTGAATATTTTGCAAAACATCACTTACGGATTTAATAAAGCAAAGAACCTAAAGTTATTTTGAGAAAAAAAGGGTAGAAAAGCAGATCATACTAGACACTGAAAATCAATGTGTGAATAATAAGAAAGGAATTCTTTCAACTATAGATTGAATCTATGTGTCAGTAAAACAAAGCTATGATAGAACTACATTTTTTCCCTGGAATATTTAAAAAAACCCATACAAACATATTGAAAAAAGATATAAACGAATACCATGGAAAATCATTATGCCATTTCAAACTAAGCAATGGTCCTTATTTAGAGGCTTTGGGGAAAACTTCTTAAGTTTTTTTAATAATGTGAAACCTGAAGAAATATTATTTTTACCTTAAACAAGAAAAAATTCAATAACAAAATTAAATGTACAGAAACAAACTAATGATATTTACACCTTTCATTCAGACACCATTTCTAAAGAAGACAGCCGCCCAAAAGAGAGAGGGACTAAAGATTTGACAAAAATAGTAGTTGAATTTGAACTATTGGTACCAATTACGATGCTTCAGGTTTGTCAGCTGAGTGTAAGGGCTAAAGCGTGACCTTCAATGAAAAAATTGATTCTGTTGCCAATCACCAATTCAGGATGTAAGAAATCAAATGAATTGAAGGGGTGGTTTTGAGAAAAAAAAATTCTGAGGGCTATGATTCATGATTCTGTTGCCAATCATCAATTCAGGATTTAACAGGTAAAATATTTCAAGTCCAAGAAACATTTTGGAGGTCTAAAGAATATCCTTTCTTTTAGGGACTATTTCTAAAAGATCCAAGCTAGGAGACAAAAAAGAGAGAGAGAGAGACAGAGAGACAGGGAGACAGAGACAGAGATAAATTAAAGATATGACAAAATAGTAGTTGAATTTGAACTGTTAATACCAATCAGGATGCTGGGGGTTTGTCAGCGGACTTTATGGGCTAAAGTGTGATTTCATTTAAAAAAATGATTCTGTTACCAATCACCAGTTCAGGATGTAAGAAATCAAATGTAGGGGTAGTTTTGAGTAAAAAAAATAGTTTTGAGGGTTATTAGAAAAACAAGAAAAACATACACCTTTATAATACAAAAAGAATTTTTTGCCAGAGTTCATTCTAAATAGTGACAGGTAAAATATTTCAAGTTCAAGGCACTTTTTCAGTGGCCTAAACAACATCCGTTGCATCCAGGAGCAATCTATTATGGTGTATTTGAAGCTCGAAACATTTACCTATCCCAGCTACTGAACTGATCATTGGCTAGAAAAGTATATACAGAAATTATTTTAAAATGCAATTATTAAAAGTTGCAACAAAAGTGTTAGTGAAGCTTAACTAAAAACACCTAGGGCGATATGCAAACTAAGAACAGCTAAAGATGCTAAATCAGCTATATTACTAAATATTCTAATATAAACAAGTCCAGTTCTTAATATATAAAATTAAACCTGGACATGTCTATTTCTACCTACTTCCTATAAATACTTCTTATGTCCTCTGGATTTTGATCTCCAGAAGAAGCTTCCTATGTATACTTCATAGGTTTGCAGGAACATGAATTACAGAGGAACCCAAAAAAAGAAAAACAGAACAGTAATTTGAAGAAAGAAAATTTTGTTTCATTACACAAGAAAAATGGAAATAATGGAAATTCCATAATGATATTTACACCTTTCTTTCAGGGATTAATTCTAAACCATCCACGCCAGCAGACAAAAAAAGAGGGTATGTGTGAGAGAGTGGGAGCGACTAAAGTGTTGACAAAATTAGTAGTTGAGTTTGAACTGTTGGTAACAATTACGATGCTGGGGGTTTGTCAGCTGACTTTACGGGCTAAAGGGTGACTTCAATGAAAAAAATGATTCTGTTACCAATCACCAATTCAGGATGTAATAAATCAAAGGAATTGAAGGGGTGGTTTTGAGAAAAAAAATAATTCTGAGGGTTATGACAAAAAGAAGAAAACATACACATTTATACTACAAAAAGAATTTCAGCCAGAGTTCATTCAAAATAGTAAGAGGCAAAATATTTCAAGTTCAAAACACTTTTTGAGCGATCTTCAAAACATCCGTTGCATCTAGGAGCAATCTATTATGGTGTATTTGAAGCTCAAAACATTTACCTATCCCAGATACTGAACTGATCATTGGCTTCAAAAGTATATACAGAATTTTTTTTAAAATGCCATTATTAAAAGTTGCAACAAAAGTGTTAGTAAAGCTTAAATAAAAACACCTATGGCAATATGCAATGTAAGAACAGCTAAAGATACTAAATCAGCTATATTACTAAATATTCTAATATAAACAAGTCAAGTTCTTAATATATAAAATTAAACTTGGACATGTCTATTTCTACCTACTTCCTATAAATACTTCTTATGGCCTCTGGATTTTGATCTCCAGAAGAAGCTTCCTATGTATACTTCATAGGTTCGCAGGAACATGAATTACAGAGGAAACCCCCAAAAAGAAAAACAGAATAGTAATTTGAAGAAATAATTTTGTTTAATTACACAAGAAAAATGGAAATAACGTAAATTCAATAATGATATTTACACCTTTCTTTCGGGGACTATTTCTAAACCATTGAGACTGGGAGACAAAAAAAATAAAGAGAGAGAGAGAGAGAGAGAGAGAGAGAGAGAGAGAGGGAGAGATTAATAAAAGATTTGACAAAAATAGTAGTTGAATTTGAACTGTTAGTACCAATTAATATGTTGGGGGTTTGTCAGCTGACTTTATGGGCGAAAAAATGTGACTTCAATTAAAAAAATGATTTGGTTGCCAATCACCAATTCAGGATGTAAGAAATCAAATGAATTGAAGGGGTCGCTTTGAAAATTAAAAAAGCAAATAATTTTGAGGGTTATTAGAAGAACAAGAAAAACATACACATTTATACTACAAAAACAATTTCTGCCAGAGTTCATTCTAATATAGTGACAGGTAAAATATTTCAAGTTTAAGACACTTTTTCAGTGGTCTAAAGAACACTCTATTATGGTGTATTTGAAACTCAAAACATTTACCTATCCCAGATACTGAACTGATCATTGGCTAGAAAAGTATATACAGAATTTTTTTTAAAATGCCATTATCAAAAATTGCAACAAAAGTGTTAGTGAAGCTAAACTAAAAACACCTAGGACGATATGCAAACTAAGAATAGCTAAAGATACTAAATCAGCTCTATTTCTAAATATTATAATATAAACAAGTCCAGTTCTTAATATATAAAATTAAACCTGGACATGTCTATTTCAACCTACTTCCTATGAATACTTCTTTTGTCCTCTGGATTTTGATGTCCAGAAGAAGCTTCCTATGTATACTTCATTGGTCCTCTGGAACATGAATTACACAGGAATCCCCCCCAAAATAAAATCAGAACAGTAATTTGAAGAAAGAAAATTTTGTTTAATTACACAAGAAAAATGGAAATAACGGAAATTCAATAATGATATTTACACCTTTCTTTCGGGGACTATTTCTAAACCATTCAGGCTGGAGACCAAAAAAAAAAGACAGAGAGAGAGAGAGAGAGAGAGAGATTAATTAAAGATTTGACAAAAATAGTAGTTGAATTTGAACTGCTAGTACCAATTATGATGTTGGGGGTTTGTCAGCTGACTTTATGGGCAAAAAAAATGTGACTTCAATTTAAAAATTGATTTGGTTGCCAATCACCAATTCAGGATGTAAGAAATCAAATGAATTGAAGGGGTCGTTTTGAAAATTAAAAAAGCAAATAATTTTGAGGGTTATGAGAAAAGTAAGAAAAATGTACACATTTATAATACAAAAAGAATTTCAACCAGAGTTCATTCAAAATAGAAACAGGCAAAATATTTCAAGTTCAAAACACTTTTTGAGTGATCTTCAAAACATCCGTTGCATCCAGGAGCAATCTATTATGGTGTATTTGAAGCTCAAATCATTTACCTATTCCAGATACTGAACTGATCATTGGGTTGAAAAGTATATACAGAAATTTTTTTAAAATGCCATTATCAAACATTGCAACAAAAGTGTTAGTGAAGCTTAAGTAAAAACACCTAGGACAATATGAAAACTAAGAACAGCTAAAGATACTAAATCAGCTCTATTACTAAATATTATAATATAAACAAGTCCAGTTCTTAATATATAAAATTAAACCTGGACATGTCTATTTCTACCTACTTCCTATGAATACTTCTTATGTCCTCTGGATTTTGATCTCCAGAAGAAGCTTCCTATGTATACTTCATTGGTCCTCTAGAACATGAATTACAGAGGAACCACAAAAAAAGAAAAACAGGACAGTAATTTGAAGAAATAATTTTTTTTTAATTAGAGAAGAAAAATGGAAATAACGAAAATTAAAAAATGATATTTACACCTTTCTTTCGGGGACTAATTCTAAACCATCCAAGCCAGGAGACAAAAGAGAGAGAGAGAAAGAGAGAGAGGGGGGTGGGAGTGAGAAAGAGAGAGAGGGAGAGAGAGAGAAATTGATTGATTAAATTTTGACAAAAATAGTAGTTGAATTTGAACTCTTAGTACCAATCACGATGCTGGGGGCTTGTCAGCGGACTTTATGGGCTAAAAAGTGTGACTTCAATTAAAAATTGATTTGGTTGCCAATCACCAATTCAGGATGTAAGAAATCAAATGAATTGAAGGAGTCGCTTTGAAAATTAAAAAAGCAAATAATTTTGAGGGTTATGAGAAAAGCAAGAAAAACATACACATTTATAATACAAAAAGAATTTCTTCCAGAGTGCATTCTTAATAGTGACAGGCAAAATATTTCAAGTTCAAGACACTTTTTCAGTGGTCTAAAGAACACTCTATTCTGGTGTATGTGAAGCTCAAAACATTTACCTATCCCAAATACTGAACTGATCATTGGCTTGAAAAGTATATACAGTGGTACCTCGAGATACGAGTTTAATTCGTTCCGGACCTGGGCTCTTAAGTCGAGCAGCTCTTATCTCGAACGACTTTTCCCCATAGGAATTAATGTAAATAATTTTAATTGGTTCCAGCCCTCAAAAAACTCACAAAGTTAGTCTAAATTATGCAGAAAGACATGTTTTTAATGAAGAAATGTACATGTACATATAAATGAATAATGAAGTTTCTTTCACTTAACTTGTAAACTTTCTTAAACTTTTAAATTTACATATGTTCAACTTCTCTGCCACCCAATCCTGTAGGACAGAGGTCCCCAACCCTTTTTGCACCAGGGACCGGCTTTAAGCGATCAAGAGAGGAATGGGTGAATGAATGGACGGAGGGTGGGAAGGAAGGAAGGAAAGAGGGAAGGGACAGGAACAGAGGAAGGAAGCAAGGAAACTTATGAAAGGGGAGAGTAAGAGAGGAATGAGTGAAGGGAGGGAGGGAGGGAAGAAGGTGGGAAGGAGAAAGAAAAGAAGAAATAGAGGAAGGGAAGGTAAAAGAGAGAAAGAAAAAGAGCAAGAAAGAAAGCTGCAAGCACCCCCCCGAGCCCCCCAGGCCGGCTGCAACCTTTTAAAACGCGCGCCGCTTCGCAGCTGTCTCCTGAAGCCGAACGCGGAAGTTAGCGTTTGGCTTCAGGAGACAGCTCCTTGGCGCTTGTATCTCGAATTTGGGCTTGTAAGTAGAACAAAAATATCTCTCCACTCCCAGCTCTTATCTCGAATTGCTCTTAAGTAGAGCAGCTCTTATGTCGGGGTTCCACTGTACAGAATTTTTTTAAAAATGCCATTATTAAAAGTTGCAACAAAAGTGTTAGTAAAACTTAACTAAAAACACCTATTGCAATATGAAATGTAAGAACAGCTAAAGATACTAAATCAGCTATATTACTAAATATTCTAATATAAACAAGTCCAGTTCTTAATATATAAAATTAAACCTGGACATGTCTATTTCTACCTACTTCCTATGAATACTTCTTATGTCCTCTGGATTTTGATCTCCAGAAGAAGCTTCCTATGTATACTTCATAGGTCCTCTGGAACATGAATTACAGAGGAACCCCCCAAAAAGAAAAACAGAACAGTAATTTGAAGAAAGAATTTTTTTTTGAATTACAGAAAAAAAATGGAAATAACGGAAATTTAAAAATGATATTTACACCTTTCTTTCGGGGACTATTTTTAAACCATTCACGCTGGGGGACCAAAATAAAAGATAGATAGATAGATAGAGAGAGAGAGAGAGAGAGAGAGAGAGAGGGAGAGATTAATTAAAGATTTGACAGAAATAGTAGTTGAATTTGAACTGTTAGTACCAATTACGATGTTGGGGTTTGTCAGCTAACTTTATGGGTTAAAAAATGTGACTTCAATTAAAAAATTGATTTGGTTGCCAATCACCAATTTAGGATGTAAGAAATCAAATGAATTGAAGGGGTCGTTTTGAAAATTAAAAAAGCAAATAATTTTGAGGGTTATTAGAAAAGTAAGAAAAACGTACACATTTATAAAACAAATAGAATTTCTGCCAGAGTTCATTCTAAATAGTGACAGGTAAAATATTTCGAGTTCAAGACACTTTTTCAGTCGTCTAAATAACATCCGTTGCATCCAGGAGCAATCTATTATGGTGCATTTGAAGCTCAAAACATTTACCTATCGCTAATACTGAAAATATCTTTGGCTTGAAAAGGATATAGAGAATGCCATTATCAAACGTTGCAACAAAAGTGTTAGTGAAGCTTAACTAAAAACATCTATGGCCATATGCAAACTAATAACAGCTAAAGATACTAAATCAGCTATATTACTAAATATTCTATTATAAACAAGTCCAGTTCATAATATATAAAATTAAACCTGGACATGTCTATTTCTACCTACTTCCTATGAATACTTCTTATGTCCTCTGGATTTTGATCTCCAGAAGAAGCTTCCTATGTATACTTCATTGGTCCTTTGGAACATGAATTACAGAGGAACCCCAAAAAAAGAAAAACAGAACAGTAATTTGAAGAAAGAAAATTTTTTTGAATTACACAAGAAAAATGGAAATAACGGATATTTAAAAATGATATTTACACCTTTCTTTCGGGGACTAATTTTAAACCATCCATAGCCAGGAGACAAAAGAGAGAGAGATAGAGAAAGAGATAGAGCGGGGGGGGGGGGGGGAGAGTGAGAAAGAGAAAGAGGGAGAGAGAGAGAAATTGATTGATAAAGATTTGACAAAAATAGTAGTTGAATTTGAACTCTTAGTACCAATCACGATGCTGGGGGCTTGTCAGCGGACTTTATGCGCTAAAGTGTGACTTTAATTTAAAAACTTGATTTTGTTGCTAATCACCAATTCAGGATGTAAGAAATTTAAAAAAAGTGGCGGTTTTAGAAAAAAAATAGTTTTGAGGGTTATTAGAAAAACAAGAAAAACATACACATTTATACTACAAAAAGAATTTCTGCCAGAGTTCATTCAAAATAGTGACAGGTGACCACTTTTTCAGTGGTCTAAAGAACATCCCTTGCATTCAGGAGCAATCTATTATGGTGTATTTGAAGGTCAAAACATTTACCTATCCCAGATACTGAACTGATCATTGGCTAGAAAAGTAAATACAGAAATTTTTTAAAATGCCATTATTAAAAGTTGAAACCAAAGTGTTAGTGAAGCTAAGTAAAACCACCTAGGGCGATATGAAACTAAGAACCGCTAAAGATGCTTAATCAGATATATTACTAAATATTATAATATAAACAAGTCCAGTTCTTAATATATAAAATTAAACCTGGACATGTCTATTTCTACCTACTTCCTATGAATACTTATGTCCTCTGGATTTTGATCTCCAGAAGAAGCTTCCTATGTATACTTCATAGGTCCTCTGGAACATGACACTTTTTCAGTGGTCTAAAGAACACTCTATTCTGGTGTATTTGAAGCTCAAAACATTTACCTATCCTAGATATTGAACTGATCATTGGCTAGAAAAGTATATAGAGAAATTTTTTAAAATGCCATTATTAAAAGTTGCAACAAGAGTGTTAGTGAAGCTTAAGTAAAAACACCTAGGACAATATGAAAACTAAGAACAGCTAAAGATACTAAATCAGCTATGTTACTAAATATTATAATATAAACAAGTCCAGTTCTTAATATATAAAATTAAACCTGGACATGTCTGTTTCTACCTACTTCCTATGAATACTTCTTATGTCCTCTAGATTTTGATCTCCAGAGGAAGCTTCCTATGTATACTTCATAGGTCCTCTGGAACATGAATTACAGAGGAACCCCCAAAAAAGAAAAACAGAACAGTAATTTTGAGAAAGAATTTTGTTTAATTACACAAGAAAAATGGAAATAACGGAAATTCAATAATGATATTTATACCTTTCTTTCGGGGACTATTTCTAAACCATCCAAGCCAGGAGACAAAAAAAGAGTGTGTGTGAGAGAGAGTGGGAGAGATTAACGATTTGACAAAAATAGTAGTTGAATTTGAACTGTTAATACCAATCACGATGAATTGAATTGGTGGTTTTGAATGGGTGGTTTTGAGAAAAAAATAATTCTGAGGGTTATGACAAAAAGAAGAAAAACTTACACATTTATACTACAAAAAGAATTTCTGTCAGAATTCATTGTAAATAGTGACAGGTAAAATATTTCAAGTTCAAGACACTTTTTCAGTCGTCTAAAGAACATCCGTTTCATCCAGGACCAATCTATTATGGTATATTTGAAGCTCAAAACATTTACCTATCCCAGATACTGAACTGATCATTGGCTTGAAAAGTATATACAGAAATTTTTTAAAAATGCCATTATCAAAAGTTGCAACAAAAGTGTTAGTGAAGCTTAACTAAAAACACCTAGGGCAATATGAAAACTAAGAACAGCTGAAGATACTAAATCAGTTATATTACTAAATATTCTAATATAAACAAGTCCAATTCATAATATAAGAAAACAAGAAAAACATACACATTTATACTACGAGAGAGAGGGAGGGAGGGAGGGAGAGAGCGGGAGGGAGAGAGAGAGAGAGAGAGAGACTGAAGATTTGACAAAAATTGTAGTTGAATTTGAAGTGTTGGTACCAATTACGATGCTAGGGGTTTGTCAGCTCACTTTGTGGGTTAAAGCGTGACCTTCAATGATAAAATTGATTATGTTGACAATCAACTATTCAATTTATAAAAAACAAATCAATTGAAGGGGTCATTTTGAGAAGAAAAATGCAAATAATTGTGACAATTATGAGAAAAACAAGAAAAACATACACATTTATACTACAAAAAGAATTTGTCCCCAAGTTCATTCTAAATTGGGATGTGTAAAGTATTTCAAGTTCAAGACACTTTTTGAGTCGTCTAAAGAACATCCGTTGCATCCAGGAACAATCTATTCTGGTGTATTTGAAGCTCAAAACATTTACCTATCCTGAATTATGAACCGATGCTTAGTTTGAAAAGTATATCAAACATTTTTTTAAAATGCAACCGAAATGTTAGTGAAGCTTAAGTGCAAAGCTCTAAGGCAAAATGAAAAGTAAGAACAGCCAAAGATGTTAAATCAGCACCATTATTAAATATTTAATATAAACAATGTAATGATGATATTTACACCTTTTATTTGGGTACTATTTCTAAACCACCGAAGCTGGGTAACCAAAAAAAGAAAAAGAATAGTAAGAGAATAAAGATTTGACAAAAATGGTAGTTGAGTTTGAACTTTTAGAACTTATTGCAATGCTGGGGATTCGTCAGCTGGCTTTATGGCCTAAATTGTGATCTTTAATTACACAATTGATCTGCTGCGAATCAACAATTCTGTTTAAAAGAAATCAAATCAATTAAAGGGGTCGTTTTGAGAAAAAATTTGAAATAATTCTGAGGATTATGAGAAAAACAAGAAAAACATACACATTTATACTATAAATAGAATTTTTGCTAAAGTTCATTGTAAATAGTGACGTGTAAAATATTTCAAGTTCCAAACACTTTTTGAGTGGTCTAAAGCAGTGTTTCCCAACCTTGGCAACTTGAAAATATCTGGACTTCAACTCCCAGAATTCCCCAGCCGGCTGGGGAATTCTGGGAGTTGAAGTCCAAATATCTTCAAGTTGCCAAGGTTGGGAAACACTGGTCTAAAGAACATCCGTTGCATCCAGGAGCAAACTATTATGATGTATTTTAAGCTCAAAACATTTACTTATCCCTAATACTGAACTGATCATTGGCTTGGAAAGTATATCAAGAAATAAAAAAATGCAATTATTTCAAGTTCTAAACACTTTTTGAGTGAGCTAAGGCACATCCGTTGCATCTATTATGGTGTTTTTGAAGCTCAAAACATTTACCTATCCCTAATACTGAATTGATGGTTGGCTTGAAAAGTATATGAAGAAAGAAAATAAAAGGAAACTCAAAGCAATAATCTGAAGAAATAAAATTTTGTTTGGCTTGGACTATAATTTCACTTGTTGAATCATATTTACAGAAATACATGATATTTATACTTCTAATTTGGCAACCATTTCCGGTAGCTCACTTTATCAAAATCCTCAAAGATGGGGGAGGAAAAAAAGAGACTAAAATTTTAAAGTCTGGAAAAAGATGGTATTTCAATTTGAATTCTTGGAACACATTATTATGCTGGGGATTTTGTCAACTGATTTTACGGGGTAAGGTGTCCCATTTATTTACATAATTGATTCTCTGAAAAACACCTGAACGTGTTCTTTTGGGAAAAAACATGACAAAAGCAGATATTTACACATTTCTAAATGTTGATAATTCTAAACACGAGAAAAAATACATCAAGAAAGAAAAAAAATTGTCAAAATTTGTTACCAAAATATTAGTGAATCTTAATGAAAATGAATGATAACTCTAATTGCATACTAGAAACAGCTAAAAATACTAATTTTGCAATATTATTTAAATTCTAATTTAAACAAGTCCTGTTCTGAATATATAGAATGAAACTTAGAGAAGTCTATTTCTAATGAATAGTTTTTATGTCCTCTGGCATTCATATTCCAGAGAAAGTTAAAACAAAGAAATGAAATGAAACAAATTAAAAACAGTAATACTGTATCAAGAAATATTTTGTTTTGCGGAGACAACAATCATTCTAATAATGGAATTATATTTACATATATGAACTAACAATATTTGCACCTGTCTTTTGGTTACCACTTTTAAGACTTCATTCTATAGAAACATTAAAGCTGTTATACAAAAAATGCAATTAAAGTGTTCAAGCTGTTAAGAAAATCTTATTTAAATTAAGCCTCTTGCGGTCATTTTTGATGCTGCAGTGTTTCTTCAGATGATCTCATGTGTGTTCTTCTTCATATATAAACTTGAATGGCTTCAACATTTTCTGGTTTAATAAAGCAAAAGAAGTTAATTTCTTTGTTAGGAAAAAGGGAAGAATAACTTCAACTCCTATTGAAAAAAGATGCCAATGCTGAATGTCCACGTGAGAAAAGGAACAAAAGTATTTGTTTCAAATGCAGATTGAGTCTCTGTCAGTAAAGCTTTGATAGAAGTACTGCATGCAGTCCCTTGGCATATGAAAAAACGTACCAGCGTATTAAAAAAGGATACAAAAGAACACTTTGTAAATTATTTTGCCACTTTTAGCTGAGCAAGAGCCCTTATTTAGAAGCTTTTGGAATATTTTCTTCAGCTTTGATTTTTATACCGCCTTTTGTAGTCTCACTTAAATTTTGTTTTTCTGGGACATCAGGATTATATCTGAATTGATAACCGTAAGGACGGAGATGATAAATCAAATATTCCAAATGATACATAGTAGTGGCATCTACATAGTGAAAAGAAACTGCTAGATCAGAACAGCAAGCAGGGCCCTAGAAAAAGAAAAAGAAAGAACGAATCAAAAGGCAACAAAGAAAACAGTCATGTTTTAGAGTTAATTAATGCAGATCAGGTGACTTTAACTTCAATCGTGATGGTCTGTCCTATGTTTACAAAGAGTAGAAACATTTTGTTTCTGAGAATATTTCAGAATATTTTGTCTCTGAATATGAATCACATACTGTACAACTGTTTTGTAATGGTATAGTAGATGTACATCAGGGAAATGTTATTTCAATCTCTTCCACATATGGATGATCCCCAGAGTATTCTTAAAAGAAAAAAAATATTAAACTTAGTATGATGGAGCTTCCATGCATAAAGTTCAGGTATCTCCCATTTTTAAAACAGATGTGAAATAGTAAAATTTATGCCTGAAACCATGGTAATGTCCTAGATGCCATAATAGGACTACATGGATCCTGCATCTGATGCAAAATAGCAACTTTAAAAGTTGCTAATAAATAATAGAATCACTAATCAATAATAATATAATCAATAGGTTTAAATACTATCAACAAATATGAATAAATCATAGCACTATTATACCATTGAAACAAGGATATATGACTGATAAAATGATAGGAAGATAACAAAATGTACTTAGGTGATAAATGTATAATAATGTATCAAAAGGAAGATTTTCCTTTGCAAATTAGACATAAGCTGCATATAAAATATACTACTCTTTGAGTAGCTCTAATTGTAAATAATGATATCAAATATGTAATATATAAAGCAGAATGCTTTATTTCTCTTTTTTATATCTTCTCACTTTTTCTCTTTATCTTTCTATCTTGTGTATTTTCTTCTCTAATCTTTTTATGTATACACGTTTGTTTTTTGTTGTGCAATTTTAATGTAAATACTCAATAAAACTTTTTAAAAAAAGAAATAATATAATCAATAATAATCTTTATAACCACCCCCATTATAAAACTTACCTCTACAGCAGGGTAATAATTGTAATTCCAGTACCAAAAGTTTTTGGGAAGGTATCCTTTGATTAAATGATGTTCTGGAACAAATGGATGGAAGGTTTCTTTGGCGCTTGTATCCCGAGAATCTCCAGCTTCAACATTAATGCTCTCCATACACTTGCCTAATGCTAAGTCTTCGATGGAAGAACTATGAGTACATTTGTTATTTTTGAAGGCATCCACAAATCTTTTCAGAGCTTCTTTGCTAAGCACATATCCTGCCCCACCACTCATATAGCCCTGTTTTACAAAAGGCTTAAATCTTCGCCCAAAATAAATGGGTTTTTCAGGACTGTATTTTGAGAGGAGCCATCTCAAGTTATCCAGTGCAACATAAGTATCATCATCTGCCTTCATGAACCAATCTGCTTCATCAAAATAATGTTCATGTACATACTGGAAAGCTTTAATAGTTTTCCAGTATAAGTGGTCCCTGCCTTCTTTGGTTTCTAATCCCACTGTTGGAAAGTTCTTGTTTTCCTCAGAGCTCATAAATAGGATTTTGTTGCAATGCTGGGCCCAAGTAGCTTTGACATGTTTGGCTTTTGTTTCCAGATTTTGGGGACCCGTCATCACCCAGCAAAGTATTCTTACCTTCTGGTACAAGTCTTCAGCAATATTTTTATTTTCATCTAGAGAAGGTATGAAGAGATATGTTATTCAATTTAACCTTCACAAAAATGAGTAGTACAGTGATACCTCGTCTTACAAACGCCTCGTCATACAAACTTTTTGAGATACAAACCCGGGGTTTAAGATTTTTTTGCCTCTTCTTACAAACTATTTTCACCTTACAAACCCGCCGCCACTGGGATGCCACGCCTCCGGACTTCCGTTGCCAGCGAAGCACCTGTTTTTGTCTGGAGGTGGGGTTTCCCAGCGAGGGTGAGCCTCAGTGAAATCGCAGCATCGTGAAAACACAGAGGTCCGGAAGTGGGGTTTCGAGGATTTCGGTGTTTTTGCGATGCTGCAATTTCACTGATGCTCCCTTCGCTGGGAAACCCCACCTCCAGACTTCCGTTGCCAATGAAGCACTCGTTTTTGCGATGCTGGGATTCCCCTGCAGCATTGCGAAAACACAGAAGTCCGGAGGTGGGGTTTCCTATGGAGGGGAGCCTCAGGGGAATCCCAGCAGCGCAAAAACGGGCGCTTCAGCTGGCAAAAGGGGTGGATTTTGGGCTTGCACTAATTAATTGTTTTTCCATTGATTCCTATGGGAAACATTGTTTCATCTTACAAACTTTTCACCTTAAGAACCTTGTCCCGGAGCCAATTAAGTTTGTAAGACGAGGTATCACTGTATAAACAATTCTGAAGGGGCAAAGGATGGAGTGGTATGGCACACAGGAGAGCAGCCAAATGTGGGAAAGGGATTAGTGCAATTCAGCATAAATTTGACCAGATAGGAAGGGGGTGCTGCAGAACCACACAAAAGCAAGAATTGAACTATGGACTGCAGGAAGAGAGGCTGCAAGTGGGTGAGCTGTACAGAATATGAGAATACATGTGGAATACTTTTACTGGAGCAACTTTGACTTTTCTTGCCAGCTTTGCCATTGATCTTGCTTGTGGCAAACACTGGCAAGGGAGGTCACAAATGGTGATCTTGTGATTGTGAGACACTAAAACCATTGCAATCTGTTGACTACACTGCAATGGCTAGAACTTCAAAGACCGTAAGTAATTATCACTCATTCAAGGTCATCACATCTTCAAAGTTGCTAAATGGAGGCTCCTCAACTAACTACCTGTATATTTTAGATCACCTCTTTATTTTTTTTTGGGCCGTGGCACATTTAAAACATGACCATAAAATTTTTATTTACAATCTTTCTTTTAGGCAGACATGATACTTATTATGTAGAAAAATAAAAACGTGCTCAAGATAGAATATATAAATACCTTTATGTTGTCCAGCATCAGCATTGAAATTCATTTGTCCTTTTAGGTTATTGTTTTCATCATTATCTGAATGATGGCCATGAGGATCATTATGAAGAATGTGAGGCTCAACTTTGATTTGTTCGTCTAATCTTAAATTAAACAGTAAGTAACACAGGAAAAAGCCAATTGCTGATCCAAAAGTGAAGGTCAAAATATTCAGTAAGGATTTTGGAGATGCCATTTCCTGAGGGAAAAGAGGAACCATTATTTTACTCTTAAGTTTCACATAAATACACAGAGGAAAAATACATTCAGTAATGAAATTGAATAATTATAATCAATCAGGTGTTTAGCTTCAGAGACAAAGGAGAAAGGATGGGCTGGATGGACCCCTTTCAAATAAATGCAATATAAACAAAATGCATTTATACTCAGAAACAAAGGATACAATGTTAATATATGTGTTTGTGTGTGTATGTGCAAGTAAGAGAAAATTCCTACGTTTTTGATGTTGTTGGGAAAGCGATGATCCCTGAGTGCAAAATAGGGGAAAAACTTTTTAAAAGGTATTTCATTACCAGGGCACTAATGGATTTAAAGAGTATATACAGTGTTCCCTCGATTTTCGCGGGGATGCGTTCCGAGACTTCCCGCGAAAGTTGAATTTCCGCGAAGTAGAGATGCGGAAGTAAATACACTATTTTTGGCTATGAACAGTATCACAAGCCTTCCCTTAACTC
This sequence comes from Erythrolamprus reginae, assembly GCF_031021105.1. NCBI lineage: Eukaryota > Metazoa > Chordata > Lepidosauria > Squamata > Dipsadidae > Erythrolamprus > Erythrolamprus reginae. Next base: position 35,862,156 of record NC_091963.1, on the reverse strand, counting down.
TTTAAACCCCTGAATTGCAATTTCCCATTCCCTTAGCAACCATTTAGATTATTACTCACCATGTTTATTTATTAGTTTATTTTTAAAAATATTTATTAAAGGCAGATGAAAGTTTGGCGATGACATATGACATCATTGGGCGAGAAAAAATGTGGTATAGGGAAAAAACCCACGAAGTATTTTTTAATTAATATTTTTGAAAAACCATGGTATAGACTTTTCGCGAAGTTCGAACCCGCGAAAATCGAGGGAACACTGTACAGCTTTTGTCCCCTACAGATAAAGAGAACAGCAAAAGGGAGGCACAAATAAACTGCATATATTTATGACTCAGCATTTAACATAATTTTCAGATAGTTGCACAGGATAATTTGCCATGTAAAACATATATAAAACATTTAAGGATATTTATTTTACTGAAACTTAGAAGGGTTTTTTTCATGTCATTCCAGGTGCAGCATCTTGAATGGAATGTAATGGAAACATGATATTAGCTATTTGTTTTTCTGTCAGTAAGCATTCTTTCTTTTTTAAAAAGTATTTATTGAATATAAATATTAAAAACAGGAAAAGAACAAAGAAATGCAATAATAAAAAACTTACACAATACATAATAAACACTGACAACAAAAAAGATAAGAAACAGAAAAAAGAATGAAAAAGAAAAAAGAAAGAAAAATGATTTTTTTCAGAAAGCATTCTTTCATTTCAACTTGGCAAATATCCACTGCAAGCATAGAATTGTGTGTCTTCCTTATTCTGGAAAAAAAAATCCTTTTTCTCATCTTCCACATGAGCAAACTTTTAAAAATGTCTTCAGATGTGGCATTTTTCTACGCTGGAATGAGAGTTTGCAATATTTTTCCACCTGTTTGGTTTTAGTATTGCAAGCTGCAAACGTAACATATCCATCATTGCAACTGCTGACATATTAATTCAGGATGTCAAACTCCCAACGACATGTTGTCATCATATGGCATATCACAACTTAATAGGCCTGGCCAGCATGTTAAAGGTTCCAGCCTCCGGGCCTCCAATTTAACACCCCTATAGTAACTTTTTTTTCCTGCATGAAGCCATGAGTGTATTGACATCTCAGGGTATATAGAAAAGTATGATCATTTGGATCCTTTTGCTCTCCAAGCATTGTAACATGGAACAACTCCTACCCTTAATCTCACAGGAATCTACATCAGACTTAATAGGTAGATCAGCCCAAACACATCAATGGGAGCAGACTTTGATTATTAAACTACAATGTTTACCTTTAAATTAGCACGTCCTGACCAAACTGGTTGGGAAATATGGGACCTATGGCACAGTTAGGCCCATTCTGGTTATTCAAAGATGAAAAGGCTACTGCAAGAAAGAGCAAAAATCGAATTCAGCAGCACAGAGAATGACACTAAAACCAAGTTTGAAACCAATTTATTCCATAGGAAAATAAAATTGGACGGGGGAGGGAAAAAGAGAGGGACACTAGAACATCATGTTACAAAGGTCACTAATCCACTTCGGGTAATTAATGGCCAAACTAACTAACCAAATAGGTAAATCCTTTACACATTGTTCCTTGAACCCACAAACGAGTTGGCCAAAACAGCAAAAAAAGAAGTTTGCAAATATGAGAAGTATATTAAAATTCTTTGCCCACGGGTACTGCCTATTCACCAAATTAAACATAACAGGAGACACGCAGGTACAGGCTCGCACTCTATATCCCTTCCCCAAAAATCGCTTTCCTTGTAAAAGTACCTGGACTTTATATCCCATTTATAACTTTTTTATTTTTATTTATTTATTTTGTCCAATACACAATGAGGGTATTAGTGGGTATATATATATATATACACACATAGTAAAATACATGATGAAGGTTATAGAGGAGATACTCATAGTAAAATATATCTATGAAAGAATAGAAAAGAAGATATAGTAATAGAACATATCAATGAAAGAATAGAAGAAGAGATATAGGAATAGAAGAAAAGTATAGGAGATATAGGAGAGCAATAGGAAAGGGGACGGAAGGCACTCCAGTGCACTTGTACTTCGAGGGCTGTCTTTTTGCTCTCGAACAAATCTTTTCCCTTCCGAAGTATCTGGATTTCATTCCTGTTTGATGTTGCGTAACCCCCATTTAAATGGGGGGACCCCCCCAATATTCCCTTTACAGTAATAAAATAAAACATTCGCTATTGCTTGGGGCCATAGGATTTGCGATAAAACACTCCCGGAAGACATCAGACTAAAGCGGCCCCACTGAAATTAGCAAGATTTCTTCGGCTTCAATATCCTCGCTGTCAAATGCCCCTAAAACACGATTTCAGCCCTTTGTACTCCACGCGGCGTTTTTTATTTCCACCCTCTCTCTAAAAGATGGCATTATGCGCGTTATGTTCGTACAATACGCGCCCCGTCACTTGCCGAACCGGGAGCGCCTCGCCCCCCGCTCCCCCCTCCAGGCCCGACCACCGCATTTCAGCCTCTCCTCTTTACCTTTATTCCCTGCCCGCCTCTTCCAGGAGTACAGGGCGCAAGGCCGAGAACTCCTTTCCGGAGCGCTCGGGAAAGAGCACGGACCACGCGGGGACCGCTGTCAATAGCTTGCAAGCAGACTGCCACACCGCAACTACCCAGACTGCAGGTCGCCGGCCGGAGAAAAAGAGGGAACCCGAGCCGAGCGCCGCCCCGCTTGTTCCTCTCAGCCTCTCGAAAGCGCCGAAGCTGTGGAAACGGGGTGGAGTTGGGTCCTTCTTCCCGCCTACTTGGGTGGGTGGGTGAACGCGGTGGCCGCTTGAGGGCGGAAGAGCGATGCGCGAAGCAGGGAAATAGCGGCCAGGAAACTTGCCCCTGTGAGTGGCGCAGATGCGGCCCCGCTTTCGCGTCTATGTTCAGGGGGGGCTTTACAATGAAACAACGAGAAAGCAGGTTGGCATTAAAAATATAAATGACCACTCTTGCTAATAGTGGCAGGAAATATAGCATTGTTGTTTCAAACCAGTATTGTTTTACTGTGTCCAGTGCGGGGCATGGGTACAGGAACCGTAGTATTTTTATTTAAAAGAACAGCCCTTAATTTCAGAAAGCTATCCTTTAGATTTAATTTTTATTATTTTTGCTGTTGAGCTTTTTATTTTGTAAAGCAAAATTATTAATAGTTTTAAATTTTTTAAAAGAAAATCTTTATGTATCCCCTAAAGATTTGCCCATCTTCAGATTTATCTTTAATTTTTTTTAAAAAGAAAATATGATTACACAAGGCTTGAAAGGCCAGGCTCCATTTCTTAAAAATGGTTAAACCTTGTCATCAATAAAATGACCTTGGAAGCCAGGAGCCAGGCCAGTATGTACAAATGTCTCAGGCCTGAGAGATAAGAGTTTCACCAAGTATAGTACTGAATAAAATAACAGAGTTGGAAGAGACCTTGTAGGTCATCTAATCCAACTCGCTGTTGAAGCAGGAGCCTTTATGCTATTTCTGAAAAGGGGCTGCCCAATCCCTTTTTGAAAGCCTCCATTAATGAAGAATCCACAACTTCTGATGGCAAGCTGTTCTATTAGTTTAACCAATTAACAGAGTTGGAAGGGTCTTGCAAGTAATTTAGCCCAAGCAGGAGATCCTACATCTGCCTTTACCTAGGGTTGAACTCACAATCTTCTGATTTTGAGGCAAGAATTCCACTTCTAGGCCATTTAGATAATCAGTCCTTGGTCAGTTTCCATCCTTTGTTCCTTGTATGACCTTTGGATGCTTTGGAAAAAAGATTGTCCCCCTCATCTCTGTGACAGATCCTCAAATATTTGAACACTGTTATCATATCACCCGTGATCCTTATTTTCATTATACTGTATATGACTAGTTATTGGAACTTTTCTTCATATGTTTTAGCCTCTCAACTCCTAATCATCTTTGTTGCTCTTCTCTGTACTTTTTCTAGAGTCTCAACATCTTTTTTTATAGTGTGATGACCAAAACTGGATGCAGTACTCCAAGTGTGGTCTTACTAAGACTTATTAGCAGGGGTGGGTTTTGGTTTACCTCACTGCCGGTTTGCTCCTTGATGTGCCCCCACATGTGTGTGTGCAGTGCTAAACTGTTACACCAACACTCCGCAGTCTGCATTGGTTGACGATCAGTTTCCGGTCACAATTCAAAGTGTTGGTTATGACCTATAAAGCCCTTCATGGCACTGGACCAGATTATCTCAGGGACCGCCTTCTGCTGCACGAATCCCAGCGACCAGTTAGGTCCCACAGAGTGGGTCTTCTCCGAGTCCTGTCAACTAAACAATGCCGCTTGGCGGGACCCAGGGGAAGAGCCTTCTCTGTGGCGGCCCTGGCCCTCTGGAACCAACTCCCCCCAGAAATTAGAATTGCCCCCACCCTCCTTGCCTTTCGTAAGCTACTTAAAACCTACCTCTGCCACCAGGCATGGGGGACTTGAGATACTCTTTCCCCCTAGGCCTTTACAATTTTATGCATGGTATGTCTGTCTGTATGTTTGGTTTTTATATTAATGGGTTTTTAATCGTTTTTAGTATTGGATTATTATTGTACGCTGCCTTATTATTGCTGTTAGCTGCCCCAGTCTCCGGAGAGGAGCGGCATACAAATCCAATCAATCAATCAATTAATCAATCAATAGCTAGCTAGCTAGCTAGCTTCCGTGCATACATAAAAGCAAACAGCTCTGTGTGTGCAGAAGCAAAAAATAAGATGGCACCACCTATAGTACCACTGAGAGAACCAGTTCAGAGGTGTTCACAGGCCTGGGAGTTCTAGTGACCAAGGCCGCCAAGTTACAACTGGTTCCATAGAATTGGTCCAAATCAGGAGAAACCCACCACTGCTTTATAGAGTGATACTAATTTACTGACTCAGGTAATACCTTAGCTAGGTCCAATGAGGTGCGGGGAATAATTGTGCATGTATGTTTATGATAAAATTACAATTATGTCCTGCAAAATGTCTGATTTAGTTTAATTCACATAGGTTACATTTTTAAAAGCTTTTCCTTCTCTTTCATGTAGATCCTATCGGAAATAGAAACAGATATTACACATAGTCCTTTAAAACCATTCATTTAATGACCATTCAAAGATAAAACAATCCCAAAAAAAGCAGGGTGTTGGACTTCCAAGGCCCCTTATAACTGTTATCCTGTCCTGTCCTGTCCTATCCTAGTTTGTGCCTCCTGATTCAAAATTTAGCATTTCTAATTTTGTCTAGAAAATTACTATGGCATGAAAATCTGGTTAGCTACTGTCAATCACTTTAAATAAAGCTATTAATATTATGAATTTCCTTAATATCTATCTGACCTGTAACTACTAGTTCTTTCTGATACATTTTTTTAAAATCAAAAGGGGTTCAGTAGCAATGTTTCAAGCATTAACTGAATTTATAATGAGTCTGGGCCATAAGCAATTTTCAAACCTTTTTCACATAATTAAAACGATGAGTTGCATTTCTGGTGCTTTGTTTTGAATTTTTTACCTTTGCTTTTCAAACCTTTTTCACATAATTAAAACGATGAGTTGCATTTCTGGTGCTTTGTTTTGAATTTTTTAACTTTGTTTTTCTTTCTAGAATATAGATAAAATATAGTTTTGGTTAGAGAAATGCTTTGAGACTCAGGAATGTTGGAAAGGAGAAGTATCTTAACAGTTGTGGTTGTTCCTTTAACTCTACTCATACAGCTAACAAAATGTCAAGAATGCACCTATTAGCTATAAACAATGCTGGAAGGTCAGATTTGAGGCTGTGTGTTATCTACATTTTGACATCAACTTGAAAATGACACCAGGGACATTGATAAGGACAGAGTTATGTCAAAAAAGGTCAATATATCAGCCACTTTTATGATTGAAGTCTATCCTTTTTAAAAAAAAAACTACAAATATTAAAAGGAGGAAAGACTTAAGTTCTGAGGTTGTGCTGCCATTATCTCTTTTTTGAATTTGCATGAATGTGAATTTAAATGAAATATTTTCTGGAACAATCTTAAAAAAATCAATATGTGATAGCTTTTGTTGTGTTAAAAATGTTTTTGGTGTGTTCTGGTGAGATCAGATGTTAGCATGTAGATAATTCTTTCCTAAATAACTTTGTATTTTATTTCAAAACTTGAATTTTTGCAGTAATAACTATTGTTACAATACTGTTTGCCAGTATGATTTGGGACATTTTCAAAAATAGCATTGTCTCTAGTTAATACTAGACTATGTATGATATACTATGGGCCTGATAACTCCTTTGCAATCTTATTTCCAAAATTTTCAAGATGCAAATTTGATTGTGTTATATGCAAACCAATATGATTTCTATTGAATAACTACTGCTTTTTGAATTATAATAAAAGAAGTTTATTCAGTATGTTTGCCTGTGGCATTTTCCACTTCTTCCCTATTTAATTTACTGGCTGACAAATAAGATGAAGGAAGAAAACATATAATTAATGCCTGCATAAATCTTTATTTCTTAACAATTAAAGTCAAGTAGTACTTTCTGTTGAATGTTGAATGAGTAACAGTCTTCTCAACAGATGAAATTTAGTAAAACACATATAAATCACCAGAATCTCACTAACTGATTTTCAGGTTTAAGTAAAGCTCAAATAATAACTTGTTGGAGCTGTGAATCCTAGGACAGTAAATCTTCCTTATCTCAAGAAGTTATTGTGCATCCACTTTCATTATTACTCTATGTCCACAGCAGCAGATTCTTTGACCTATCTCTTGATAGGGCCTAGTTTACTAAGTGGTAGATTTTATGCTCTTTATAATGCATTTCTTACAAGAATAAATATCCTTTCTGCTATAAAGGTAAAATTTATTTTCATGTTTAGTGAAGCAGCTTAACTAAACATGGCTATGATGAATTTTCTACCATCAGGGACAGACACATACACACAGAGAATGCTTCAACCTCCAAGAGAAACTGAAACAAAATATTAAGAAATAATAAATTTGGAATATATCCAGGGGTGGGCAGCAGGCAGGACGGGGTGGAACGTAGTTCCAATAGCGGAAATGAAGCTGCATGCCTAGCTCCAGCTGACCGGTGGCAGTCACTTCTCGGATTACCAGTTTCGGCTGGCCTCTCTTTTTTTCCCTGCACTGTGTCTGTGCTCCTCACTTTTTTCCTCTTTCCTCCTTCCTGGTCTTGGACGAGCTTCCCTCTCTTGCCGTGGCCACCTCTTGAGGCCAGGAAGGATGAAAGGAAAAAAAAGCAAGGACTGTGCAGCAGCAGCAGCAGCAGAGAAAAAAGGAGAGCTGAGCCGTGTCAAAGCAGAGTGGCTTAAACGATCATCATCGTTCAAGTGAATTGTTAAGTTCACTTGAACGATGATGATCGTTTAAGCCACTCCCACCTGGCCGGCCACTCCTACCCAGTCACATGACCATCAAGCCACACCCACAAAATAAGCCACACCCAGGGTGTGGCAGTAAAGATTTTGGCTGCCCATTAGGTCATCAGATGCAGCCTATAACACAAGCTAAGAAAAAGAAATTTAAAAGGTAAATTAAAATGCTACTTATGGATACATACAGGTAGTACTTGAGTTACAACCACAACTGAGCCCAACATTTCTATTGTTAAGTGAGACATTTGTTAAATTAGTTTTGTCTCATATACAACCCTTCTCGTCCCAGTTTATTTTAGTTATTTATTCATTTTTTTTTAATGTGGCTCTTCTCCTTAGACTCAGGGCTTAGACTCCTTAGACTTACAACATGTTAGCAATAGCACTTTTTAACAGAGCCAGCATATTGCACCCACAATCCAGGTCCTCATTTTACCCACCTCGGAAGGAAGGAAGACTGAGTTAACCTTGAGCCGGTGATGAGATTTGAACTGCTGACCTGCAGATCAGTTTTAGTAGCCTGTAGTACTGCACTCTACCTGCTGCACCACCTCGGCTCCAAAGTTGTTAAGTAAATCACTACAGTTATTAAACAAGTAACAAAGTTAAGTGAATCTGAATTTCCCATTGAATTTGCTTCAGAGAAGGACACAAAAAATGATCATATGACCATGGGATATTGTAACAGTCATAAATATGAACTAGTACCAAGCGTTAGAATTTTGATCATGTGCTCATGGGTATGCTGCAATGCTCTTAATTGTGAAAAATGGTTATAAGTCGCTTTTTAAAGTCACCATAACCTTGAATGATCACTAACTGAACTGTTGTAATTTCTCCTGTATAACCGTTACCTAAATTCCAAGTTTAGAAGCACACTTCATTTATTCATGAATAAATTGAAAAAAAACTGACAACTTACTAGTATTTAAAAGATCATATGTTTTCAATAATATTTTTCATTTGAGATGTAAATCCTAAATCCTGAATTAGGGACACTTACAAATGGTCTGTGAGGTTGTTGGTGTTGAAGTATCATTGGGATCACATGACCATGATTTGGATCTTTGGATGCCCAGATTGTTATTACAATATTGCAATTGAGTTATGGTCACCATTTGCTACTTTCCAGACTTCCCATATAAGCAAATTTGGTGGGTAAGCCAGCAGGTCCCACATCACTCCTGTAAATAACTGGTGATTTTTCTTCTGATGAGTACTAGATTTCAGGGATATCATGGTCTATAACAGTGATGACGAACCTTTTTCCCTTGGGTGCTGAAAATGCATCCACATCTACAATTCAATGCCCCCTACGGGCATGCCTCCATATGCTGCCCTGCCCCTTCCATGTGTGTACGACCCCTCCCACTTCACTGCTCCCCCGTTTCCCAACTTCCGGGTCTGGTAGGCTTGTTTTTTATCCTCCCTAAGCTCCAGAGACGTTCTTGGAGCCTGGAGAGGGCAAAAACGTCCTCCACTTCTCCCCTGAAGGTCCTCTGGAGGCCGAAATTGCCCTCCGAAACCTCCAGCTGAGCCAAAAATCAGCTGGCTGGTGTGCATATGTGCACTGTAGCTCAGGTAGGAAAACAGCTCGCGTGCCAGCAGATATGCCTTCACGTGCCATCTGTGGCACACATGCCATAGATTCACCATCACTGGTCTATAGCATCTCCCACTTGCCCATACTCTATAATACATGCCTGCCCACAGCAAGCTACTGCCCACCTGCACTCTTAGTCCATTATCTGGCTAACATGCCTGCACTCTCTAGTGCTCAAGGCCCTCTGCTTTACCATAGCACTGTGCTTCATAATGCTACCTGCAAATCTTACTCTTTGCTTGGGACTCCCACCTCTCCCTCCTTAATGACTTGCTCGGATTGCAGTCACATGCTTTAGAAATGCATAGCTTTGCAATGGAAATTGCAGTTCCAATTGCCATCATTACCTGAGCATTACCTGCATGAAATTACATTCTTAATCAACATGTTTCCTAATTTATACACTGTTTTTAATATTATAATACTTCTTAGCTGCACTATACATTCTAATTAATAAAAAAAACATACATTTTCTAAATGTATGTTACAAATGTCTGAGTTTGGCAAGCTAGGTAAGTTCGGCTGTTGGCCAATTAAAGATGATGTATTAATCAGATTAATAGAATTGGAAGAGACCTTGCAGGTCATCTAGTCAAATCCCCTGCCCAAGCAGGAGACATTTACATCTGCTTCTACCTAGGACATTGATGGCAAACTTTTTTTTTGCTTAGGTGCCAAAACTGGATGCGCGTAATAGTGTGTGCGTGCGTACCCACACCTATAATGCAATTCCTATGCATGCATGCACAACAACCCATGCTGCCCCCACTGCACATGCACGTAGGGCTCTCTGAAGCCTCTGGAGACTGTGGGTGGCAAAAAATGGACCCAATGGCCCAACTGGAAGTTCATTTCTGAACTTCATATAGGCCTGTTGGGTTTGTTTTTCACCATCCACAGGCTCCAGAGAATTTCCTGAAGCTCTGTGAAGGCTAAAACGACCTCTCCCTGCCTTCCAGAAGGCCGAAAATCAGTTGGGCAGCACACATCTGCAGGCCCTTGAAATAAATCACTTATTAACAGTTATCTAGGTTTACATCTATACAATCTTAAATGATATTGTACCAAATGTCGCATATTACATTAATAGCACATTGATATCAAAATAAGATTAAAGGAATATTTAACATTTTTTTCATGGAAGATCAATGTGTAATTATTGTTCTACTATTTATAATTTGTATTTTATAATTTTTTTTGTAGAAGTCAAATTATTTTATTGCAGTTTAAAGCTTTAAAAATCTGGATGAACTCCCAACACAGAACAATAGAATAGAATGTGCAATAGAATTTATGGTTTTAAGTATGTACAGTTGTCTATTTTTTGTGCCTAATGGCTATAGGAATGATTAGAGCTGTAACATGCATGTACTGTATATATTAATATTGCAAACTTTCGTTTTAAAATTTGTCCAAGCCATTTCTTTAAATTGCTTAAAAATTGTGAGACTGACAACAACCCCCTCCCCCCGAACATATGTGACATTCGTATACTTGTTCAATTCAATGTACTTATTTTAAATTATGGATTAAACAAAATATTATTTGAATTCTAGTTTCTGCTTGATTTAATTTGACCTGGTTATCTAACAGGCCATTTTAGAATAGAATAGAGCTGGAAGGGATTTAGAGCTCTTCTTGTACAGACCCCTGCTCAAGCAGGAGAACCAATACCAGTGATGTCGAACCTGCTTTCTTCACTGGTTCTGTTCGAGAAGGGTGAAAACTGCTGGGCCCTGGGCAATGCCCGGCTTCCTGCTGCTGCACAAGATGCAAAGGAAAGTGGTCCACCTTTCCGGCACTCTAGGCAATGCTGGTGCTTGGCCAGTTCCTCTTTTTTCCTCCAAGGACTAGCAGTGCCAGGCTGCACTTTTGGCCTGCAAATCACAGCCAGGAGGAGGAAAAAATGCCATCACCGCCGCATAAGGCAAGAATGGCTTGTGGGGGGGGTTGGGAGCCAGACCGAGCGGGTCCCCGAGAGGGGCAGGCTGCATGGCCTGGGCTATGCCCGCTCATGTCCAGAGCAGAGCATTGATTCAAGAGTGGCGCGCCAGCAACATCAGGCTGGGTGACTCGATCCTCTGCGGTCCTGCTGTCTGTCCGTCTGTCGCCGCAGCACAAGGCTGGCAAGAGGAGCTGCCACTGCCTCTGTAAAGGCAGGCTATTCACACCGATAAAGGTTGATCCAAAATGGAGTGCAGGGGTGCATAAACACTGGATGCACTCTTGTGCAGTGCTGGTCACATGCACGAATGGGGTACGCACAGGTGTGTTTGCACACACATACACAGGGGACCATGTATTATTCTATTATGGGTGCTGGCATGCACACATAGTTTTGGCACATGGCAACAAAAAGGTTCACCATCACTTTCCTATACCATTTTAGACAAATAGTTATCCAATCTCTTTTTTAAAACTTCCAGTGTTGGAGCATTCACAACTTCTGGAGGCAAGCTGTTCCACTAATTAATTGTTCTAACTATCAGAAAATTTCTCCTTAGTTCTAAGTTGCTTCTCTCCTTGATTAGTTTCTATCTATTGCTTCTTGTCCTATCCTCAGGTGCTTTGGAGAATAGCTTGACTCCCTCCTCTTTGTGGCAACCCCTGAGATATTGGAACACTGCTATCATGTCACCCCAGTCCTTCTTTTCTTAGATATACCCAGTTCCAGAAACCATTGTTAATCTTTTTGCCTCCATTCCCCTAATCATCTTTATAATAAATAAATGCAAAATATATTGAATGATATGACATATTTTACTTACTTTGAATTGACACAGTGATAGTAAAGAGAAGGAAAAAAAGAGATGAACGTAACCCATATTTCCTTCCCAGACTAAACACATTTGAAAGCTCATGGATAAGAAAAGTTGAATTCTTGCAATGTTTTTGTAAAGGTCACTTCAAACCACAGTTTTAAAAGCCAAGTTTCAAAACAGGACCAAAGGTGTCCTGATAAAACCTTGTCCTCATTTAACTGAGGTGGAAAAAGTTGACAGTAAGCGCCAAAGCAATGTCTCTCCCTTGGGACTAACAAAGGAAACAGTTCTTTTATTGTTAATCACTTCAAGTAAGGTGTCATAATTATTAATGGTTATTAGGAATGTATAAAAGGATTAATCATTTCTGTAGGAATCATTAATCACAATGCTGTGACAAGAGGAATTATTATTATTATTATTATTATTATTATTATTATTAATATGTGTGTATGTTTGGTTTTTTATAATAAGGGTTTTTTAGTTGTTTTTATTAATTGGATTGTTCATGTTGTTTTACCACTGTTGTTAGCCGCCCCAAGTCTGCGGAGAGGGGCGGCATACAAATCCAAATAATAATAATAATAATAATAATAATAATAATAATAATAATAATAATAATAATAATAATAATTATTATTATTATTATTATTATTAATTATTACTGCATCCAGTCACAGATTGCCTACAGGAAGGGAGGCACCCATCACTTTTTTTTTTACATCATGTCCCAGACAGAAAAGAACTACGAACTACGGACAAATATATAAGGAGGTTTTAGCCCTGGTAACTGGAGCAAAAAGTTTCTATGAATACCTACGTGGCCGCCATTTTACTTTGGTCACAGACCACAAACCATTGCTGGGGATTGTCTCTGCAAACAGGCAGTCCCCTCAAATTATGTTCCCAAGGATGACCAGGTTGACTGAATTTCTAGCTGCCTATAACTACATCTTGAGTAGAATAGAATAGAATTTTTATTGGCCAAGTGTGATTGGATACACAAGGAATTTGTCTTGGTGCATATGCTCTCAACGTACATAAAATAAAATATACATTTGTCAAGAATCATGTGGTACAACACAATGATTGTCATAGGGGTCAAATAAGCAATGAAGAAGCAATATTAATAAAAATCTTAGGATATACGCAACAAGTTACAGTCATACAGTCAACATGGGAGGAAATGGGTGATAGGAATGATGAGAAAAACTAGTAGAATAGAAGTGCAGATTTAGTAGAAAGTCTGACAGTGTTGAGGGAATTATTTGTTTCGTAGAGTGATGGTGTTCGGGGAAAAACTGTTCTTGTGTCTAGTTGTACAGGCCAGGAAATCACTTTCACACGCAGATGCTTCCCCCTTCAGCCGCCGCTGCTGCTTTTCTGGATCCTCACTTCCTCCCACCCCCAATGGACCATTTCAGATGTGTGCCAAATTAGGCGGAGGGAGGTGGATGGTAAAGAAGAGGTGGTTGCTGGGCATACGAGGAGTCCCAACCCTTCTTTTTCTCCCTCTGGCATTGAAACTGGTTGACTTGCTTGTTCCCAACCATGCTTGGTTACCCTTTTTCTTTTCATTCAGCTGCCACTTGAACTTGTAGAAGTTCAATCTGGCTAGGGAAAGAACTCTGGTGGCTGGAAGGAGGGATTTCTCCTCCAGCATCCTGGGCACAAGTGAGAAATTCCCCCCCTTCCAGCCACCGAGAACAACACCGAGCAGATGCCCTCTACCTATTCCAATGGAAGATCTAGCTTCTGTTAACACTGTGCTGATAATTGAAGAACTATCAAACTTTCTATCAACAGCAGACATGACCAAACACATGTCCAAAGACAGAATTCTTTCTCAGGTTTTGGACTGGGTCAGGAAAGGCTTGCCTTTAGAACTGAGGGTATGCTCTTCCAGCCATTCCAGACAAGGCAAAATGAACTATCCACAATGAAAGGCTGTTTGCTCTGGGGTCATAGAGTTGTTATTCTTTCCACCTGTGCATAGTGAGGATAAAAGCTTTGGCCAGGAGCCAAACGTAGATTGGGACATTATCGATGGTGACCACATGCACTGTGCCGGAAATTTGGCTCAGAATAAAAATAAAAATAAATAAAAATTAAATTTAAAAAAGATTGAAAAGAAAGCCAAAAACAAGATGGCAACCACATGCACAATGCCGGCAACTCGGCTTCTACACATGCTCAGAAGAAAAAAAATTCAAAGAAAAGATCATAGTGCCCATGGATCAGCACTGGACCAATCTGGTTCAGTGATGCCATTGTGACATCACCAGTAGGTCACTACCGGTTCGGGCGAACCGGGAGGAACGCTTCCCTGCACTGGGTGATGATGATTTGATGTTGGTGTTTACTTGGTGAAAACCTGAACTACTCCCTGTGGTTTTGTTGGCAAGATTTGGCAAAGTGTTGGTTATGACCTTTAAAGCCCTTCATGGCATTGGACCAGAATATCTCCGAGACCGCCTCCTGCCGCACGAATCCCAGCGACCGATCAGGTCCCACAGAGTGGGCCTTCTCCGGGTCCCGTCAACTAAACAATGTCGGTTGGCGGGCCCCAGGGGAAGAGCCTTCTCTGTGGCGGCACCGGCCCTCTGGAACCAACTCCCCCCGGAGATTAGAACTGCCCCTACTCTTCCTGCCTTCCGTAAACTCCTTAAAACCCACCTTTGCCGTCAGGCATGGGGGAACTGAAACATCTTCCCCTGGGCATGTTTAATTTATATATGGTATGCTTGTGTGTATGTCTGTTAGTATATGGGGTCTTTTAAATCTTTTAATTCTAAAATTGTTAGATTATTTATGATTTGTTTCCACGTGTTGTGAGCCGCCCCGAGTCTTCGGAGAGGGCGGCATACAAATCTAAGTAATAAATAAATAAATAAATAAATAAATTTTCAGAAATCGTTTGCTTTCTTCTTAGAGCTGTAAGAGTGTGACTGACTAAGTGTGACACTTGGTTAGTTTCATGCATAAAAGAACCACTAAATTTCCTAGTCTCTAACCTGATTCCTTAACCATAACCATATACCAAGCTGACTCCCAGGCAAATAGAATATTGAGATTTATATTCTAATAATTTGGGGAGAGGGGATAGAAGTTACCTTGGATTCCATAGGATTAAGTAGTTTCTCCTTTCCTATAGTATTGAAAATCTATATGAAACCTGAAGGAGATCATTGGGTGCGAAGGGTGAGGCATCTCCAGTATAAACCTTTCTGACCCAGAGACTTAAGCAATGTTGTTTATGTCTTATTATGGTGCCTTGGAATGTAGGATCCTGGAACCCCACCCCCCCACCCCCACCCCCAGGATTCAGCTGAAGCCTTTCAAGACTGAGTAATTCTGAATATTGGGGCCTTCCATCTCATAATACAGGATCTGGACTACTGTAATGTAACCTATATGGAGCTGCCCTTGAAGAAAATTTGGAAGTGTCAGCTGATGCAGCAATGGGAGCAATTATGTATTTCTCTAGAATGACACATACACCTCTGCTATGCAAGCTGCACAGATTGCTACTTTGCCTCTGTGTTCAACATGCTGTTTTTGATCTTTAAAGCTCTTGCCATTGGACTGCAAAAATGCCAACAACTTTCAGTGCCAGATAAAAAAGACACCCCATTATTTCAGCATCTGAAAGCAAAATGAAAGTTTAAAAAAAAATCTACCGTATTTTTCGGTGTATAAGACACACCGGTGTATAAGACACACCCAGATTTTAGAGGAGGAAAACGAGGAAAAAGTATTGTGAACCAAATGGTGTAGTGTATTGTTTAATAAAATGCCAGTGTAGCAGAATACCTTTTACAACCATGTATACTTTTTACAACCATGTACTGTATACTATTTAAAACCATTTATACTTTTTACAAACATCAAACTTGACAGCTTCAAGACTAGTGGACTTCAACTCCCAGAATTCCTCCACCAGTTATGCTACCTTAGGAATAGGAGTTGAAGTCCACAAGCCTTAAACTTGCCAGATTTGAAGACCCTTGCACTCCTAACCTCTAACCCAGGGGTCTTCAAACCTAACAGCTTAAAGACTAGTGGACTTCAACTCCCAGAATTCCTCCACCAGTCATGTTACCTTAGGAATGGGAGTTGAAGTCCACAAGCCTTAAACCTGCCAGGTTTGAAGACCAAAGTCAAGTTTCACCCAAACCCAGCTTATTTGACCCCTATGACAATCATTAAGTGTTGTACCTCATTATTTTTGACAAATGTATCTTTTTTTTATGTACACTGAGAGCATATGCACCAAAGACAAATTCCTTGTGTGTATCCAATCACACTTGGCCAATAAAGAATTCTACTCTACTCTACTCTACTCTATTCTGAAACCCTGTGTAAAGTTTTAGAAGATGATCTTGAAAAAGCTAAAGAGGGTTAGATAGTAATCTGCTACTTACTTGGATGGGAGACTACAGGGGGAAACTCTAAATATAGATGCCCAGCAAGAAATACATAGGCCAGAAGAAGGTAATGGGGAACCCTCCCCCCCCCCATTCTGCATTGTTTCCAAGAAAATAACCCATCCATGTGATCTTTCCCAGAAGTGGTGCTCCCATATCCCTAGTGCCTTCGGATCCCAGTCAACCCACAATTGGGGGTTGTGGGAAAACCATCCCGAGGAAAGCCTAGTGACATTTTGGCAGAAATGGGCAAAACATGGAAATATATCTCCCCGGGATTCCCTCCCCAACTCTCCCAAGGCTGCCGGGCTTACCTTTCCCAACCCGGCTCGGCCCTCCTTTACCCTCCGCTCTCTCGCCTGTGTGCGTGCATGTGGGTGTATGTGTGTGTGTGAGAGAGAGAGCACTGGAATCCTGCAACTATCCGGACGCAAGCGGCATCTGCGCTAGTTTAAAAGCCTCATGCATGACCAATTCTCTGTCTGAGAGCCCCTTTTCCCTCCCTTGCCCTGCATGCCTCACATTTCAGACTGTACCCTGTTCTGTCTGGGTCCCCCCAGACGCCAACACCAACTAAAAAGAGTATCCAGACACACTGGTAAAAAGCAAAGGCAGTTTATATATTTGAAAGCAAACACAGGTAACAAAAACTGTTCTTACAGACAGGAACGTTATGAAGCTTCACAGAGGTTTCACGACGGCCAGGCAATAAAACAGGATTCTTGCTGGCAAAAACAACACTGGAGGTAATAAAACCCATGCCTCCCCCAAGTCTTCAGCCTTCGAAGCCACAAGCCAGGATCAGAGACACCAAGAATCGAAGCAAGGTCACAGGACTCCCAATTGATAACTCTCCACAATACAGTAAGGGCGGGCCTGCCTTTTCAACCCTGCTGAGGAGAACCACACCCAAACCCAGCTGTTACCAATTCAGGGATGGAAATACATTGCTAATTGGCCCCTTCTTTGGGCTGCCCGTCTCTGCCTCATATCTATGATAGCCTGGGCGTCTTCATCTAATGAATCCAGGCTACTCGCTGGGGAGAGGGCCCCCCCCAGTGGTCTCAGGCTGCTCTCCCTTCTCCTCTTCCTCTTCTGCCTGGTCCTCTCCCTCCTGTTCATCGTCCTCCCCCTCTGAGCATGGATCCGGCAGAGTTCCAGCCGTTCCCGGAGGAGCTTCAGGCTGAATCACAACATACCCCAAAAGCCTTTTTCTCACCATTTAGGACCTGGCACTCTTTTCTTGGCGTCAGGGAGAATAGAGCTCCAAGAACTGCCTTCAAGCTCATGCAAATCAGTCCTGCTTGCAAAGGGGGATGGCGCCGGGCCCTAAACGGTGGCAAAAAGGCTTTTGTAATGCAGGCTGAAACAGGGCCGTGCAGGGCAAGGGGGGGGGGAGACGCCAAGCGGCTTTTAAACAAAGATAGAGGGAGTTCCACCATCCCCCTTTGCAAGCAGGACTGGTTTGCACAGGAAGCGGTGGGATGACCTCGGATGGCAGCGGCAGTTGTGAAAGGTGGTCCGAATGAAGCTACCGCAGCCAGGGAGAGGCGGCGCCTGCCACTGCCGCTCGCCCGAGCCGCTTTTTGGCCTGCTGGGAGGGCTCCTTGGGCAATGCCTGCCGGTCTCCCATGGGGAGGAAAGCAGCTAAGGGCTGCCAGGCAGCCTCGGGGCAGCCGCTGAAGCACAGGTAGGCTGCTGCTGCCGCCGCTGCTGACCACTGCCCAACTCTCCCCCCCACGATGTATAAGAGGCACCCAATTTTTGATTCACTTTTTTGAAGTAAAAAGGTGCGTCTTATACACTGAAAAATATGGTGAGTGCTAATCAATTTAAGAGCTAATCACCCATTGATGCAGTAGACAATTGGTTATAAACCTCAAGGCAAGGAAAGTCATATCATTTATTATTGATTGTAAATTTAATTTTTTATATAAGAAGGGGTAAATATGACAGGCAACAGTTCTATATTCTTGAGTATTTCTCCAATTAAATTGTTTTAATTTTGGATTTGCATTGTTTCTGTTGTTGTGAGCCGCCCGGAGTCTTCGGAGAGGGGCGGCATACAAATGTAATATATAAATAAATAAAATAATAAATGAACTGTAGGAAGTTAGCACTCAACCCTCTCCTAGAAGAATAAAATATACTAGGAAATATTAAAAAGGCAGAATATTATATTTCCCTGGATGAGAAATGGACATGTCTTTTAGGCAGGAAGCAGACTCACTCTTAATAGCCCCCACTTTTCTTAATAGCAGGTGGATTTCTATGTTATTTATGTTTTTCAAGTGATGTTCTTCACTTCATCCAGCAGAGTCATGATACAATGTATATTGGGGTACAAATACAGTGACTCCAATATAAAACTTACGGTTTTATTTTTTCCTTTTTCATTGAACTGGTTTTATATTTACACAAATAAACAACTTGACAGTATAACTATCCTGTTTCCCTGAAAATAAGACAGTGTTTTATATTAATTTTTGCTCCCAAAGATATGCTACGTCTTATTTTCAGGGGATGTCTTTTTTTTTTTCAATGAAGAAGAATTCACATTTATTGCTGAACAAAAAAAAAAGAACATTTATTATATACTGTACAGTAGTTGTCACAAACCAACATAACCAGACAAACTGAATCCTATCAAGAATTTCTTACTACTACCGTACCATTATTTCAATGTACAACAATTATACTTTCTTCAAATAAATATTATTATATGTTCTGTTCGGGAATGCTGCGAAACGAAATGTCCCCTACGTCTTACTTTCGGGAGATGCCTTCTATTAGACAATTCTACGAAATCTCTCCTATGTCTTACTTTCGGGGATGACTTATTTTCCGGAAAACAAGGTATATTTCTCTGTACATCTGCTCTCTATGATGCAGATTCACCAACAGTCAGCATACGAATCCCAAGAATTCTATCTTCCAACTGCCAAAAACTGATTTACGTACCAATATGCAAATTAGCTCTCTCTTAACATTCCATTCCCTTTTTCCATGCTATATGCCCATAGCAGATGTCAACACTTAAGAGATAGGTCTATTCATAAGCAAATTTCCTCCCCAAGAGCCAACAAAGTAGGATTAGCCCTCAGACATAATAAGAATTGCCCCAATTCTTCATTACCTCATCACTCAGCAAGATTCAACCTGGTCTCATGGGAGTCTGATAGCCAATCAGAATACATTTTCTTACACAGGAACAGGAAGTTCCAAGGCGGGCACAACAGAGTGTATAAATCAATCTCCCTGTGTCACTCACGTTTTTCTTTGCCCAGGATCTCAAACCATGTGTCCTGCACCATTAAACTACTGTATCTTTCCAAGCAGTGTCCATATTTCCAGTGTCTTTGTTCCCACTTGAAACTGAACCAAAATGGATATTTCTTCCAACAGAACTTAGTAAAATGTACTAATGACATTCTTGGTTCACCCATGTATATACAGTGATACCTTGTCTTACAAACTTAATTGGTTCCGGGACAAGGTTCTTAAGGTGAAAAGTTTGTAAGACAAAACAATGTTTCCCATAGGAATCAATGGAAAAGCAATTAATGCGTGCAAGCCCAAAATTCACCCCTTTTGCCAGCCGAAGCGCCCATTTTTGCGCTGCTGGGAATCCCCTGAGGCTCTCCTCCATGGGAAACCCCACCTCCGGACTTCTGTGTTTTTGCGATGCTGCAGGGGAATCCCAGCAGGGGAATCCCAGCATCGCAAAAATGAGCGCTTCGCTGGCAACGGAAGTCCAAAGGTGGGGTTTGCCAGCGAAGGAAGCATCAGTGAAATCGCAGCATCGCAAAAACACCGAAGTCCTCGAAACCCCACCTCCGGACCTCTGTGTTTTTGCAATGCTACGATTTCACTGAGGCTCCCCTCGCTGGGAAACCCCACCTCCAGACTTCCGTTGCCAGCGAAGCACCCGTTTTTGCGCTGCTGGGATTCTCCTGCTGGGATTCCCCTGCATCATCACAAAAACACGGAAGTCCGGAGGTGAGGTTTCCCATGGAGAGGAGCCTCAGAGGAATCCCAGCAGCGCAACGGAGGCGAAGTCCGGAGGCAGGGCATCCCAGTGGTGGTGGTGGGTTTGTAAGGTGAAACTAGTTTGTAAGAAAACACAAAAAAATCTTAAACCCCGGGTTTGTATCTCGAAAAGTTTGTATGATGAGGCGTTTGTAAGATGAGGTATCACTGTATTAAGGTTGTACTTAGCTTATGAATGTACATTCCATATAGATATGTGTATGTGTGTGTATTGGTGAGAACACACATGTATAAAGTGGCTACATTTATTTATTTATTGGACTTATATGCTGCCCCTCTCCGTGGACTCGAGGCGGCTTACAACATTTCAATAAAATGCAATATATAAAATACTTCAAAATCCAATTAATAGAAATAATTAATTTAAAATATTATTTAAAAGCTAAACATTTAAAAGTCAAATATTCAGAAACATACTACAACATCCTACACATTCACTGGCCAGAGGCTGGGGTCCACTGGAGTCTACGTTTTCAAATTCTTACGAAAGGCAAGGAGGATGGGGGCAGTGTGAATCTCTGGGGGGAGTTGATTCCAGAGGGTTGGGGCCCACACAGTGAAGGTTCTTCCCCTAGGACCCGCCAAGTGACATTGTCTAGTTGACAGGACCAGGAGGCCAACTCTGTGGGACCTAACTGGACGCTGGAATTCATGCAGCAGAAGGCGGTCCCACAAGTAATCTGGTCCCTTGCCTGGAAGTTACTGCTACTTATATTCAGTTGCCTATCAACAATAAGGTTGAGAAAGGGTCAAAGGGGTTCTAAGATTGTATGTATGTATGTATGTATGTATGTATGTATGTATGTATGTATATATGTATGTATTGCCGTTTTGCGGGACCCAGGGGAAGAGCCTTCGCTGTGGTGGCCCCGACCCTCTGGAATCAGCTCCCCCCAGAGATCAAAATTGTCTCCACCCTCCTTGCCTTTCGTAAGGTCCTTAAAACCCACCTCTGTTGTCAGGCATGGGGGAATTGAGATATTCCTTCCCTCTAGGCCTATACAATTTATGCATGGTATGTTTGTGTGTATGTTCGGTTTTTAATAAGGGTCTTTTAATTATTTTAAATATGTTGTTTCATTATTGTTGTTAGCCGCCCCGAGTCTACGGAGAGGGGCGGCATACAAATCAAATAAATAAATAAATAAATAAACAAACAAACAAACAAACAGTATGTATGTATGTATGTATGTATGCATGCATGTATGTATTTATTGATTTATTGATTTATTTCAATTCGACTTCTATGACACCCAATCCCATTGGGACTCAGTATGCCATCTAAATATTTCCTCTTGAAAATTTATGGCATTAACATCTTGATCTAATACACAAGATCTTTCAGAGAAAGTCCACCCTACATTCCAGACAAGGTTTAATCTTAATGCGCGCGGGGGGGGGGGCAGAAAACAATTACCGTGAAAACAAAACAAGACACACCACTCCAAATAGCTGACCCTTTGAATAAATGGATAAAAAGAGCAAGTGATTATTTTGGCTCGACGCCTGAGCCAAATGGCCTCTTACTCTTGCGTTCAGATGATATTATTATATTATTATTATTATTATTATTATTATTATTATTATTATTATTATTATTATTTATTGGATTTGTATGCCACCCCTCTCCGCAGACTCGGAGAGGGGCGGAGTTACTGAACAGTTGTCGAAGCGTGGAACTCATTACCAGACTCCATAGTGTCATCCCCAAACCCCCAACAATTTACCCTTAGATTATCTATGGTTGACCTATCCAGATTCCGAAGAGGTCAGTATGGGGCGAGTATAAGTGCACTAGAGTGCCTTCCGTCCTCTGTCCTATTGCTCTCCTATATCTCCTATACCTTTCTTCTATTCCTATATCTCTTCTTCTATTCTTAGATATATTTGATTATGAGTATCTCCTCTATAACCTTCTTCATGTATTTTACTATGTGTGTGTGTGTGTGTATACACACACACACATATATATATGTCACATATTTTTTTGCTGAATTTGAAAATTATATACCCACTAAAACCCTCATTGTGTATTGCACAAAATAAATAAATAAATAAAAATAAATTAAAAGTAAGTTGCACACACATCTCCAGGACAGATGCTCCTCCCCCCCTCAATTGACATCATAATCAGAGGCAACAAGCGGTGCCAAAAAAAGGGCTGATGAATTGCACCCGGTAGTTCATAGCAGAATTATGCTTCAAAACGTCGCGGCTATACTGGAAAATAACTTCCGGAAAGGCAAACGGGCGGGAACCCTTCCCAGTAAGAGCCGGCGGCGTCGGAAAGCGTCCAATCAATGCATTGCGGGCGGTGGGCGGACCGATGGCTGATGAAATCCGGCTCAGCCTTACAGAAGAAGTAGCCGAGTGGGGTTGTGATTGGTTTCCGCGTTGCGCTTTCCTTTCTCTTGAGCTCGGCCTGACGGCGCGTGCTTCACCCGTCGAGCCTGCTGGTGATTGATCTCGCTTGTGAAAGCGCCTTTTCCTGGTGCAAAGTCTGAACCGAAGTTGAAAGGGTAAGACAGCGAGGGGATTTTTTTTTTAAGGCTGGGCTGTTCGGACCCGGGATTTAGAAGTTTTCCACCGACTCTGCACCCAAAGCTCCGCCTTGTGCCATTCAGAGCTGCAAAACACGTGCTATTCATTTATTCCATTCATTCATTTATTTATTTATTTGTCAAAACATGTACAAAAATGTGTATTCAGGTACCAACTTTTCCCCGCTCCCTAGAAGAAACCCGCTGCAATGGGTTGCCTTCCTTATTCACTAGTTTTCATTCACGAATGAGTCGAAAGTGAGCCTAATGTTTACAATTACAGAATGCAAACAAAAGAACTACTCATTAGAAAATTGCACCTGCAGGATTTTATTTATTAGACTTCTTGTAAACAAACAACATCTGATCAGTAGATTTAAAGACCGCTACTTTTTAATTTTGCTTCGTGCTGGCTCTCACTTGTGCAAGAGATAAAAGCAGAAGAGTGTAAACTTTTGATAGGGGTGGGGTTACATAAAAGGCTATCTGGCTAATTTGTGGCACAGTTTATTTATTAGATTTATTTATTAGATTTGTATGCCACCCCTTTCTGAAGACTGAGCAGTTCACAAGAGTGTTGTCTGAATTCACTCAATGTATGGGAAAATTGGTGCAATTAGTCACCAGTGTGGCTGTGTTTGGATGTGCTTTCTAACATTATACAACTCCATAGCTACAGTATGTTGTCTCTTTTAACATTAAATACCTTCCAGATACTGTCTTTCATACCCTTCTGTTTTGTCCTTAATCAGTTTTTTCTTCAAAGCAGAATAGAGGTAGACCTCAACCACTATTGAACCCATAATTTATATTGCTAAGTGGGACATCTGTTAAGTGAGTTTTACTCCCATTTTATGACCTTTCCTGCCACAGCTGTTAAGTCATCATCACAATTGTTAAGTTAGTAACATGGTTGTTAAGTGAGTTTGGAGTAACCATTGACTTTGCTCATCAAAAATTTAGGGCAGGGTGATAAGTGGTTAAATTCTTGAATTGGAAAGCCAATTCCATGATCAAAGAAGTGATTGAGAGATTTGGGGCCAGTTACTGCCTTCTGATCTAAGCTATCTCACAGTCACAGATGTGTTGTGAGGAGAAAGTGAATAACTATTTTGCATACTTCCTTGAGTGTAGGATTTATTCATTAATTACTACATTCAATTTTGGTCACCACAATGTAAAAAAGATGTGAGATTCTAGAAAGAATGCAGAAAAGAGCAACAAAGATAATTCGGGGACTGCAGGCTAAAACATATGAAGAACAGTTGCAGGAACTGGGTATATCTAATTTAATGTAAAGAAGGACATGATAGTAGTGTTCTAATATCTCAGGGCCTGCCACAAAGAAGAGGGACTCAAATTATTTTCCAAAGCACCTGAGGGTAAGACAAGAAGCAATGGGTGGAAACTAATCAAGGAGAGAAGCAACTTAGAAGAATTTTCCTGACAGAACAATTAATCAGTAGAACAACTTGCCTCCAAAAGTTATTCCAACACTGGATGTTTTTAGGAAGAAGTTGGATAACCATTTGTCTGAAGTGGTGTAGGGTTTTCTGCATAAGCAGGAGGTTGGACTAGAAGACCTCCAAGATCCCTTCCAACTCTGTTGTGTTAATCATCATTACTGACTCTTAATTTTGGTCAACTCTAAGTAGGTAGCTGTTACTTCATTGCCATCAGATTCTATTTTTTATTAATTAGGAAGAAGGTAAGGAGTTCTCTATTATTTTTTCTAATTCTCTAAAGTAAACAGTCATCATGGCATAATAGATTAAAATTGAAATGTTGAAGAGTTAATGGGTGAAGATACTTTGTTAAATAACTTAACTCAATGTAAAGCAAGATCACACTTGTTTGAAAGCATTGCCAAATGGTCATGTAGAAAAGTTGTAAAAAAAGTTTAATTGTAATAAAACTGGAATATGGGGGGAAAGATCAAAATATATTTATGCAGAACTTTTTGGAAGTAGGTATGTACAGAAATGAAACAAGACATTTTTTTTCTGAAGATCAAACTAAGAAAAAAAAAATCTGTCAAAATTGATATTACCAGCAGTGGGCTGCTCCTGGTTCAGCTTGGTTCTTAGAACCAGTAGCGCCAGTGGTGGGAGGCTCCGCCCACCCACCTGGGACGCTTCTGCACATGCGCAGAAGGGTTTCACACGTGAGTGAACCAGTAGTAAAAGGTTTTAGAGCCCACTACGGTGTTTTACTAATTAATATGAAATTAATGCAAATTACCATATTTTAGGAGTATAAGACGCACCAGGGTATAAGACGCATCTTAGTTTGGGAGAGGAAAATAGAAAAAAAAAATCTACCTACCAGGTATTCGTCTGGCTAGCATCTTTAGTCTGTTCAGCTTCAGCACATAATTTTATCCCCTGGTTAGGACTGAAAAAACCTTTTTCAGGGGAAGTAGGAATGCAAACAAGCGTGCAAAAGACTTAGAGCAGGAAAAACTGCTTTGGAGTGAGTAGGAATAAAAAAAATATAACAAGCCAGGAAGATCATTAGCACTGCGTTAGGGCTGAAAAATCCTTTTTCAGAGGGAGTAGATTTAGGGCTGGAAGAAAACCACCTTCGGAGGGAATAGGAAGCCGGGAAGATCATTAGCACATAGTTAGGCCTGGGGAAAAAAGCTTCGAAAAAGCTACATTCAAAGTATAAGACACCCAAATTTTCAGCCTCTTTTAGGGAGAAAAGGGGTGCGTCTTATACTCTGAAAAATATGGTACTTTAAATACTACAAAATATTTTAGGAATCTCCAATCTTGGCAACTTTAGACTTGTGGACATCCATAATTTGTCTACCAGCAATGCTGTCTGGGGAATTCTGGGAGTTGAAGTGCACAAATCTTAAAGGTGTCAAGTTTTTAGACCCCTGAAACATAGTTTAACTATTTTAAATAAAATATTTAAATTTTGCCTGTGATGTGTTTTTGTATTGACAAGTTACATGCCTCATTTATTTTCACCTATAAAAAAGGAATATGTAGGAAACTGAGTTCTAATTTCACTAAAGGGGAACATTCATTTTTGTATTTTTTTCCTTTTATTAACATAGTTTGATGGCAGGTTGTTAAAAGCATACTTTTTGTCTTCCTCTGTATTCTAATTGAATGGTGTAAAGATATGGATTTCAGAACATTAAGAAAACTTCCTTGTTCATTGTTGTATTTTTTTCCTTTTATTAACATAGTTTGATGGCAGGTTGTTAAAAGCCTACTTTTTGTGTTCCTCTGTATTCTAATTGAATGGTGTAAAGATATGGATTTCAGAACATTAAGAAAACTTCCTTGTTCATTTTCTCTCCAGTAGCCTTTACTCATCATCATCACCATGTGTGGCATATGGGCCCTTTTCGGAAGTGATGGATGCCTCTCTGCCCAGTGTCTCTCTGCTATGAAAATAGCCCACCGAGGTCCAGATGCTTTCCGGTTTGAAAATGTCAATGGCTTTACCAACTGTTGCTTTGGCTTCCATCGGCTAGCAATTGTTGATCAGCTATATGGAATGCAGCCTATAAGAGTGAAAAAATTTCCCTACTTGTGGCTGTGTTACAATGGAGAGATTTACAACTTCAAACGGGTACAGATACGATAAGAACTATATTCTAATAGTTTTAGTAGCATTCCCTAATATCTGGTGTCTGAACAAACTGTTATGCATATTTAACATGTCTGTGTATTGGCTCAATATGTTCTTATAAACTGGGTTTAGAAAACTGAAAAGCAGCATATAAATTCCTTAAACTGTAAATTGTCCATATCCTAATGTTAACACCATATGTTTCCTTTGAATATGGCATCTTGATAAATTGCAAAAAATATTGGGATTGTGTAATTGGGTATTCATGGCAAAAAAATTGTAAATGAAACAAATGTTTGATAAAAGATTAAAACATGCCATAGAAAAGGTGTGTAATTTAATCTTAAGCATTCAATAGAATCTCATGCTTGTAATGGTGTCCTTTGAAATATATTGAATGGTTAGCAGAAGCAAACATGTTTTTCTGTTTCATCAATTTATCATCATTTATTATTCTTCCTCTTTAAGATTACACTTAACTTAATATTTAATATATTTTCCTAATATTTCCTAATATTCAATGAAAAGAACAAAATTATTACATATGACCATAGAAATGAAGCCTGCATTAGAAAATGAAGATGGCAAGACCTGAAGCAAATAAAATGTTATATTCAGTGGTTCAGTTCAATTCAAATGAACACTTTCTCCCAAAGATCAATGCACACAACAAGTAAAGATTTCTTGGTTGGGCATTCCAATGTAAAATACCTCATTCATAACCATATGTTTAACTGCCCTCTTGTGGTCATCAGAAGGGGTCATCTGTCATGTACGAGGGTGGTGGAATCTGGACTTCAATCATATGGTTAGCAGGTTAAGGAAAATAGAAGATTGGCTAAAAGTTTCCCTATAAATAGAGGGGAACTCTTCCAGCTAATAGATAATCTGATAGATAATCTATATATAAAAAAGGAATATGTAGGAAACTGCGTTTTAATTTCACTAAAGGGGAGCATTCATTTTTGTATTTTTTTCCTTTTATTAACATAGTTTGATGGCAGGTTGTTAGAAGCATACTTTTTGCGTTCCTCTGTATTCTAATTGTGTACCTCTTTAAATATGTTTCTATCCTTGTAGCTGCAGAAACAGTTTGGATTTGATTACCAGACCTTAGTAGACGGAGAGGTAATTCTTCATCTTTACGACAAGGGAGGAATAGAAGAAACTGCCTCCATGCTCGATGGCGTATTTGCATTCGTTTTGCTTGATACCGCAAATAGAAAGGTGTTTCTGGGGAGAGATACATATGGAGTTAGACCATTGTTTAGGGTCCTAACTGATGATGGCTTCCTGGGTGCTTGTTCAGAAGCAAAAGGTAATTCAAATTTATTTGTTTGTTTGTTTGTTTGTTTGTTTGTTAGTTAGTTAGTTAGTTAGTTAGTTAGTTAGTTAGTTAGTTAGTTAGTTAGTTATTAGATTTGTATGCCGCCCCTCTCCGTAGACTCAGGGCGGCTAACAACAATAATGAAACAACATGTAACAAATTTAATATTTAAAATAATTTTAAAAAAACGCTTATTTAAACAAAAAAAACCAAACATACACGCAAACATACCATGCATAAATTGTATAGGCCTAGGGGGAAGGAAATATCTCAGTTCCCCCATGCCTGACGACAAAGGTGGGTTTTAAGGAGCTTACAAAAGGCGAGGAGGGTGGGGGCAATTCTGATCTCTGGGGGGGAGTTGGCTCCAGAGGGTCGGGGCCGCCACAGAGAAGGCTCTTCCTCTGGGCCCTGCCTAATTACATTGTTTAGTGGAAGGGACCTGGAGAAGGCCAACTCTGTGGGACCTAACTG
The DNA here is from genome assembly GCF_031021105.1 of Erythrolamprus reginae. NCBI lineage: Eukaryota > Metazoa > Chordata > Lepidosauria > Squamata > Dipsadidae > Erythrolamprus > Erythrolamprus reginae. The sequence goes on along the minus strand of NC_091963.1, from coordinate 35,834,013 downwards.
GTCACTGGGATTCTGTATCTTTCTGAACAATCAATCTTGGATCTGAACTCTCAAATAGAGCTAAATTGTTACCTTGCTTAATATTGAAATTATAATGTCTTATCCTATGAAATCTCTGTTTAAGAATGTATTTATTTATTTATTTATTTATTTATTATTAATTATATTTCCATGCCGCCCTTCTCGAGGCGACTCAGAAATGTCCTAATGGTGAGATGTGACACCTTTCCACAGAAAGTTAAACCCATGAAAGGAAAACAAGACATTGGTTTTCATTAAAATATTATTGCATAGTATAGATTATTGTGCGAACTTGTTTATAATGAGATTTATAATCAGTTTTGGGTTATTTGAAAGAAATGTTAGAAGTAGAAGTCCTTTTTGAACTATAATTTTTGTATGGCTTGTGTTGTGATTCAGTCTGAGGCTCCTCAGGGAATGGCTGGAACTCTGCCGGCTCCATGCTCAGAGGGGGAGGACAAGGAACAGGAGGAGGAGGAGGACCAGGCAGACGGTGAAAAGGAATGTCAGGACGAGGAGGAGGGAGAACAGCCTGAGACCCCCGGGGGGGAGCTCTCCCCAGCGAGTAGCCTGGAATCATTAGATGAGAACGCACAAGCCATCATAGATATGAGGCAGAGAAGGGCAGCACAACGAAGGGGACAATTAGCCAGGTATTTCCATCCCTAATAGGCAACAGCTGGGTGGTTCTCCTCAGAAAGGTTGAAAAGGCAGGCCCGCCCTTCCTGTATTGTGGAGAGTTATCTTTTGGGAGTCCTGTGACCTTGCTTCGATCCTTGGCGTCTCTGATTCTGGCTTGTGGCCTCGAAGGCTGAAAACTTGGGGGAGGCGTGGGTTTTATTATCTACAGTGGTGTGTGTACCAGCAAGAAGCCTGTTGTATTGTCTGGCCGTCGTGACTCTTCTGTGAAGCTTCATAGCATTCCAGTTTGTAAGAACAGTTTTTGTTATCTGTGTTTGTTTTCAAAGATATAAAATGACTTTGCTTTTTATCAGCGTGTCTGGATACTCTTTTTAGTTGGTGTTGGCATCTGGGGGAACCCAGACAGAACAGTTTGCAAACTTTAAAATAAAAATAGTAGAAAGAAATATCATAGACCTGTATGAAAATAAGCATATGGAAAGGGTCACAGCCTTTTATGTTCCTTGGCACATGCACAGTGCAGCTATTGTGACTTAAACGAGGCTTATAACACAAATAAACATTCTCCTGTTCATTGTTCACAGTTCCCTGTTAAGGTTGGTATTCTGAAATCTACACTTTCCAAAGCTGTATTGACAGGCATTTTCTTTTGGACAAGTATAAAATAACGACTGTTCCATCTATGTGTTTGCAGGTCTGATCAACTTGAAACACAATAGGTCCAGTGCTCTCAAAGTGGAGCCTTTTCTTCCTGGACATTATGAAGTCTTGGATTTAAAGCCAAGTGGGAAAGTTGCATCAGTGGAAGTGGTCAAATTTCACAGCCCTAAAGAGGAACCTTTGCATGCTGCCTATAGTACAATACAAAATTTGCCTTCAGGTAACAGCATTGTTCAGTTTTCAGGCGGGTTCACGTGTCAGGCAGGTTATATTCCATTCTAGTGAATGTCTCTTTGGTCCTTTTCTTAGCTTGGTTGTTTTGTAGCAGATATTTCATTAGCCTGACTAGGTAACCATACCTAGTTTGGGTAATGAAATGTCTGTAGAAAAACAACCATGCTCAGAGAACATCTCTCATTTCAATCCTGAGCTACAAATTGTTGTACATACTCCTGATCAGTTGGAGGATGATGAAGATATTGAGGACTCGGATTCAGATAGTGTTTATGAATTAGTGGGGGGCCCAGGGTTACAGGTAGTAGAACAGATGGGAGGTCAGCCACAGGATGGGGCTATGAGTTCAGGATCTAGTGAGGGAGAATGAGACGCTCGCTGGGTTAACCCTAAATTCAGAAGGGCCCAAAAACATAGAGAACAGAGGTCTGGAAGAAGATATTAAAGAGAGGAATGGGTTAAATATTGTAGTGATGTATTTGGCACATGAGGGGGTCAGTGGAGAAGAAGGGTGGAGTTTCAACGTTGCTGAAAGGAAAATGGACGTGTTTTTGCCACGCTAAAGTAAGCCAAAGTATTTTGTATTGTTATCAGTCAGTGCTGCTGTTTTTCAAAGTTATGCTGTTAGGAAAATAAATCTTGTTTAAGTGAAGCAGAAGGAGGAATGTGAGAAATGCAGCTAAGAGAGATAACGGACCGAGGGCTGTATGGAATGTGTTTGAATTATAGGACAGCAGAGAAATAAAAGGAGTTTCTTTATTCATGAAATGATGCATTTAATAAGAGTTATTTGTAATTGCTAAATTTCTGCCAGAAACCAGAACACAAATATTCTCTTTTATTGGAATGTGTGTCTTCCTGTCAGTATTTCATGCCCTTGGAGCAGGGGAAACTCTTGGTAGGTTTAGAAGACATCCTGTGAATTGGGGTGAAAGAGGCCAAGTTGGAAGGGATAGATTCGGCCCCTTCAGGAAAGACTATTTCAGTCACTTTCTACTCTATCCCTCTTGCCAGGCATCTGACCTAATATTAATTGGTGAGTGCTAGAATTTGGGCCAAGTACCACCTTTATTGGTTATTGCTAACTTTATTCCAAGGAAATAATATTTTGAAGTTTTGTAAACAATTAATAGAAAATGGGTTAGTAGTTTGTCCTCCCTTTTCATCTATTTTAATGGAACTTCTATTTTCCTGCTAGGTGTTGATGTTGAAACTGTGAAAAGCAACATTCGACTTTTGTTTGAAAATGCTGTTAAAAAACGTTTGATGTCTCATAGAAGAATTGGTTGTCTCTTATCAGGTAAAATAACAACCACAACCATAACAGATCTTTTAATGTAACATACATAACCATAGATTAGTAACTGGCAAGACTATTGGGTGTGGGAGAAGAGAGACAGAAAGCCTCTTGATTCCTGTGTATATCTTTTCCCTTTTTACTAAGATTAAATATGTGTCAGTAATGGAGCTCTTCTTGAGGGAGTGTTTGATCGCCACTTAAGTATGTGTTTGTGACTAGATTCAAAAATTTTGTGAATTTTTTGCTTGGAATCTGATTAGGTCATGTTCAGAAGCATTTGGGACCAGAGGTTCTAATGTATACATTCTCATCCATAGGACATCCCTTCTAACAGTGTTGCCAAGGAAAATACATGGACTTATCAATACTAAGTCAATGCTGACTTGATGGCACAAATTTCCTTAATGTATCTTATGTAACTGCACTGTATTTGCAGTACAAATAGTTCTCAACCTATGACCACAATTGAGCCCAAAATTTATGTTGCTAAGTGAGAAATTTGTTAAGTAAGTTTTGCCCCGTTTTACAACTTTTCTTGCCACATTTGTTAAATTAGTAAAATGGTTGTTAAGTGAATCTGGTTTCCCCATCGACTTTGGTTGTCAGAAGGTTGCAAAAGGGGATAATCATATGATCTTAGGACATTGCAACCATCATAACTGTGAGTCAGTTGTCGAGCATCTGAATGTCAATCATGTGACCAAGAGGATGCTGTAATGGTTATAAGTGTGAAAAATAGTCATAAATCCCTTTTTCAGTGCTGTTGTAACTTTGAATGGTCCCTAGGTTAATGTTGTAAGTTAAGGACAATCTATACTTTCATTCTGTTAGCAACCACTACATTTAGGAAAAGTTTAATAGATTTTAAATATTTTACAGTGCCAACTGCATAATAGATACACATTTTCCATAGCAATAAAGAGAGCCTATTTTCTGTCAATATCAATTGGTAAATATCTGGTCATTGCTAAAGGATGCAAGATGAGTCCTTATAAACTTATTTGGTTTATTTGAAGTCATGAAGGCTTAATTAAGTACAATTACGTGCAAAAAACCTTTTGTTATCTAATGGAATTAGATAAACTATCTAATACTATAGCTGTTGTCTTCCAATTTTTAAACTACAAAAATGTATTCCAGTCATAAAATAAAGAATGATATAGCAATAGTCATTACGTGCCAGTTAATTTTCCAAATAATTTCAGGGATCACTCTAAAATTTATTGTAAAGTTGATTCCTTTGAAAAAAGATTCCAGATAGAAAGGAAGAATATCTGAGTTAGAACTTCTAAATTGTAAGGGAACAAAAGATAATCACAATATCAACAACTATTCATGTTTTACTAGGTGGCTTGGATTCTAGCTTGGTGGCTGCCATACTTATCAAACTTGTGAAAGAGCAAAAAATTTCCTATCCCTTGCAAACATTTTCTATTGGGATGGAAGATAGCCCTGATGTACTGGCTGCAAGAAAGGTACAGTGCTATTATTGGTTTAGCAGTTATTTCATAAAAATACTTCTTACACCGTATGGAGAATAATAGGAGGCAAAGAAGTACTTTCTTTTTAGTTTTCATGTTTGCATTTAAGCAGGCAAAGAAATACTTTCCTTTTAGTTCTCATGTTTGCATTTAAGCAGACAAAGAAGTACTTTTTTTTAGTTCTCATGTTTGCATTTAAGCAGGCAAAAAAGTACTTTCTTTTTAGTTCTCATGTTTGCATTTAAGCAAGATTCTAGGCTGGTAAGATTTGAACAAAGCAGGTCTGTTGCAATTTAGTAAAATTGATTATTGGTAGATTCTAAGCAAGCAAAGAGAATACTTTGTCCTATGCTGTATAATTATTTTTATAGCATTTTCCGGGTCAAGGTAAATTGATAGCCTTGTATATTATTATTGTTAGACCAATTCTCTCTGATGTCTCTTGGGAGCAATATTCCATTTAACACATGCTGTTGGCTAGCAACAAGGATGGAACATTAGCACATTCATGCCTTAGTTTGACTTTCACAAAGTGCTGATTGGCCAGTAGAGGAAATTGGATGCTGAATAACTCTTCACCTTAATCTTCTAGATTAAGGTGAACAGCAGCATAATGGATTGTGGAAAATTAAACATACTATTTTGTAAAATATATTTTGAAGAATTCAACTTTTATTGACTGCATGCTGGATGAAAATTCAGTTTAATAAGTTTAATATAAATGGTTGTTTTTAATAGGTAGCAGCTCACATTGGAAGTGAGCATCATGAGGTTATGTTTAGTTCTCAAGAAGGGATTCAGTCACTAGAAGAAGTAATACTTTCCTTGGAAACATATGACATCACAACAATACGAGCGTCAGTGGGTAAGGTTTGCAAATTATGGAAGCTGGTCTGGCTTCCTGCTTTGAAGCAGGATGGATACAGGCATAAATTAAGTAGAATTTAACCCTTCAATACTTTTTATATAGGGCAGCTTCCATGTATTTTTTTCTGCCTAGCATTATATTTACTGATAAGGAAGAAAAAGGTTAAAAGAAAATGGAATAACCAATTAATGGTTTTAATGGAAAAGAAGTACTATTTATAAAAATTATTAGGTTATTCTGTCTTTATGGTTATAAAACTTTGCATATCAAACCAGACAGATGTTCTTGTGAAAAGTTACAATTCACTTTAATTTATTTTAATTTAATTTAATATGCCAAGCATTTTCAGTTATGTTGAAAAAGATTCCTGTTTGAAAACCTAAACAGCTTTTTATATTCTGAGAAAACAATATTGAGTGCTATGAACTAGTAGTGTTTAAGGCAGCCTCTTTATGACCCTTCACATTATTTTTATCTATATGATGAAATTATAGATCCCCTTTCCTTGTTTACACTCTTATCTAAGTTACTACATCTCTGTATTGCTTCCATTGAATGGAATACAAATTTAAATCTGGGGGGAAAGTGCCAGACTTCAAGATATCTAATAATGTTGGATGTATGGATGTTGCTACAAGAAATAAGTTTAGGAGCTGTGGTGACACAGTGGTTTTACAGTATTGCAGGGTAAGTTTGTCCACAGTCCTTCAATCCTGTGGCCAACTCAACATTGACTTAATCTTCTGTCCTTCTAAGATTGGTAAAATGAGGATCCAAAGAAGCTACAGTGTTCAACTAGAGTCCCTTGTACATTATTTTCTTTGTCAGGGTATCTTGATCATGTCATTGGTGATAGAAAAGGGAAAAATAATACTATAAAAGGACTTGATGAGAAAGTTTATTTCCACCAACCAAATTGCACGTATTACTTATGTAATTATCTATATGCATTGCTCAAAAAAATAAAGGGAAAACTTAAAAAACATAATATAATACATAATACATAACTCCAAGTAAATCAAACTTCTGTGAAATCAAACTGTCCACTTAGGAAGCAACACTGATTGACAATCAATTTCACATGCTGTTGTGCACATTCAACTTTGCACAGAACAAAGTATTCAATGAGAATATTTCATCCATTCAGATCTAGAATGTGTTATTTGAGTGTTCCCTTTATTTTTTTGAGCAGTATACAGTATTACCAAAACTCTCATTGTTTTTATCTGTTTGCATTCTCAAACTAGCTCAAATGCTGCATTATACTGCAATTATTGTTGAATCAAGGTATCTAAACTTCTGCTAAATGTAAAGAATATATTTCTATCTAATCTTTGTTAAATGGCTGTGAAAGGGAATATATCATGCAAGTTACTGTGAAAAATACAACTGCATATAGGTCTTGTGTGACCTTTGAGGGAAAATTGTTTCTTATTCTAGGCATGTATTTGATCTCCAAATACATCCGAAAGAAAACAGACAGCGTGGTCATTTTCTCAGGAGAAGGCTCAGATGAGTTGACCCAAGGATATATCTATTTTCATAAGGTAATGCAATCTTTCTTGCCTATGCCAAGCACCATAATAAGAGAATGCTATTTAAAGTAATTTTTATAGGTGCTAATATTTATAAACATTGCTGAACTTCATTTACAGGCAGGAAGAACTGAGCAACAAACTATTCTTTCTCACCAAAGTTGAGAATCGAAAAGGACGTGAAAGCTATCATTTACCTTTTAAGATTTAGTTACAGATGCAGAAGTGGGTATATTATAACAATAATAATTTATTAGATTTGTATGCCACCCTTCTCCGAGGACTCGGGCCGGCTCACAACAAGACAATACACAATATACAAATCTAATAGTTAAAACCAATTTTAAAAACCCTTATAAAATAGTCATACAGCTCAAACAGACCATACATAAATTATAATAGCTAAGGAGTATATTAATTTCCCCCATGCCTGGTGACATAGATGACTTTTCAGAAGTTAACGAAAGGCAAGGAGGGTGGGGGCAGTCCTAATCTCCGGGGGGAGTTGGTTCCAGAGGGCCGGGGCCACCACAGAGAAGGTTCTTCCCCTGGGCCCCGCCAGACAATATTGTTTAGTTGACGGGACCCGGAGAAGGCCAACTCTGTGGGACCTAATCGGTTGCTGGGATTCGTTGGGATATATTGGTTTGGCCCAGCAGTAGATTGTTCCTGGTTCGGGCCAGTTTGGCAAACCTGTAACGGCGGGGGCAGCGGGAGGCTCTGCCCACCCAGCTGGGATATATGCACAAACCAGTGGCAATGAGTTTTGAACCCACTACTGGTTTGGCTCCTCCCAGATCCAGCAGCAGTGGTTCAGAAGTCATGTGCTATCAGTTGTAGGGGAGGAAGGGATCCCAGTTTTTTGGGAAGGTTCACATTTTCCTTGATGTTCCTCTGTCACTTGACATAGCTGTATAATTTGGAATCAAGAAGAGGCATGGTCATCTGCGGAAAACGAATACTTGTTTCTGTGTTAGAAGTTTATGCATGGCAAGAATAAGCATACCAATGGACTACTTATTTACCCTATTTACCGTATGTTACTGACTTTAAAATTATTAACATCATTATTTTAATGAATATAAATTAGCATGTTGAGATGTCAGTGCTGAGTTTCCATGATCCTCTGTGAAACATTCTTGAGACAGATTTTACAAGTGTAATAGTGCTCCTAGTTTCTGTAAACTTCAAATGGTAGGACAAAAAGGAGCATTTTAAACAAGATATGTGTCCACATTGTATGTACAGTAATACCTCGTCTTACAAACCTAATTGGTTCCAGGGGGAGGTTCGTAAGATGAAAAGTTCGTAAGACGAAACATTGTTTCCCATAGGAAACAATGTAAAATCCATTAATCCGTGCAACAACAAAAAAACCCCCATAAAAAACCGCTGCCGCCCGGCTGTCACCTTTTGAAACAGCCGGGGGTGCTTCCCAGCGTCCTCCTGAACCCGAACGCCAAACCTGAACTTCTGGGTTCGGCGTTCGGGAGGCCGCCAAGAAGCCCCCCGGCTGTTTTAAAAGGTGACAGCCGGGCAGCGGGGCTTCCCAGCGGCCTCCTGAACGCCGAACCTGGAAGTTCGGCAAAAGTTCAGGTTCGGGAGGCCGCTTGGAAGCCCCGCCGCCCGGCTGTCACCTTTTAAAACAGCCGGGGGGCTTCTCGGAGGCCTCCCGAACGCCGAACCCGGAAGTTCAGGTTTGGCATTCGGGTTCAGGAGGATGCTGGGAAACCCCCCGGCTGTTTCAAAAAGTGACAGCCGAGCGGTGGGGCTTCTCGGCGGCGGCGGGTTCGTAAGAAGAAAAAAGTTCGTAAGAAGAGGCAAAAATTTTCTGAACCCCGGGTTCGTATCTCGGGTTGTTCATAAGACGAGGGGTTCGTATCATGAGGTACCACTGTATTTCTAGGTTAATGCACTTCTGTTTGTATAGAGTGACATATTCTGTATAATTTTACAATATCTACCCCCTGTCTTTCTGGGAAGGTCAACGCACGAAAGTGCTTACTTAGTCATTTGGGAGTAGAGGTACTTTCTTTTAATACAAAAGTCCATACATTTTCCTGGATCCAAGCATTACTTGAGCATTGAAAGTTTATGGAATGGCAACCCAATTGCTCCTGAACCAAAAAAAATATTTTCAGGGCTATTTATGAGCTGCACACAGCTGTGTATAACTGCAGCCAATCTTCCTTTGAATGAAAATAATTTCCATGCTCTTTTGTAGGCACCAACAGCTGAAGAAGCTGCTGAGGAAAGTGAGAGACTTCTCAGAGAGCTCTATCTGTTTGACGTTCTCCGTGCTGATAGGACAACTGCTGCCCATGGGTAATACTCCGCTGCAGATCCCTTAATTCCTTTCCAGTCTCTCTCTATATAGATCTCACGTCTTGCTTCTACATTTGCACCAAAATCCTTTTAGGAACTTTCTGTAATGAAGAAGGTTTTTGATGAAGAACATACTTCATCTGTAGAATTTTTATCTCCATTCTTCAGGCTTATTGGGATTTTCTTTCATATTTTGTATGAAGTACAATTTTGCTATATAGTTTTATTTCATTCAGTTTTTACCCTTTTTTTTCCTACTTGACATTTATATTGAGAGATTCTATGGCATTACATATTTGGAAGTATTATGCAAAAAAATCAAGTTACTGTTTTGAGGAGCTGAAAAATCTTCCTGATTGGAAATTAGATGTGCATTTGCTTGTACAGTGGTACCTCTTCTTAAGAACTCAATTTGTCCCATGACCAGGTTCTTAAGTAGAAAAGTTTGTAAGTAGAAGCAATTTTCCCCCTAGGAATCAATGTAAAAGCAAATAATGCGTGCAAAACCATTAGGAAGGAAATAAAAGCTTGGAATTTGGGTGGGAGCAGGAGGAGGAGGAAGAAGAGGAAGAGGACAGTCGCTATCTAGAGCGAAGGGAACATTTCTTTTCTCTGGGCGCTGGCAGAGGCTGCAAGTGCCCAGAGAAAGGAAAATGCTTTGTTCTCTCTGGACTGCCAGAAAAGTCCGATATGGCCGGGATTAAAGGGGGAATGGTAGGAAACTGGCTGGGCCTTCATGCTGCTCTCAAATTTCCTGGGAATTTTTTCTGGGCTTGGGTTCTTAAGTAGAAAATGGTTCTTAAGTAGAGGCAAAAAAATCTTGAACACCTGGTTCTTATATAGAAAAGTTCTTAAGTTGCAGGGAGGCATAGTTATATTAAAAGGGTACTGATTTGGGAAAAGGCTATTAGACAATTTATACTGTATAATCAAAGTTACACTTGAACAATGGCCTTTTCTTATATTTCTTATATTTCTTATATTTATTATTTGCATCTTTATGCTACCAGACTCCAAGTGACTCTGGGCAGCTGACAAATAAAAATCATAAAATCAAAAACAAAATTTTGCAAAAACTGGATAACAAGAAGCACATTGCCCTATTCAGAAAGGGGCTTCAATCACTTTTTCCAAAGATCTGGGCCAGGTCTTTGATACCCTCTGAAAGACCAGTAGAGTATAGGTCACCTGAGTCTCCAGGGAACTTCATTCTCGAGGACAGGTCTTTGCTCTCTAGCATGAGGTTAGTAGCATTTAGACTTATATACTGCTTTCCGGCACTTTACAGCCCTCTGTAAGCAGTTTACAGAGCATACCCCCCCCCCCAACAATCTGGGTCCTCATTTTACCGACCTTGGAAGGATGGAAGGCTGAGTCAACCTTGAGCCTACTGAGATTCAATCTGCCAAACTTCTGGCAGCTGGTGATCAGCAGAAATAACTTGCAGTACTGTACTCTAAGTTGCACAAAATACCCTTTTCAAATCTATATGCTTATTTTATACATCAATAATATTTGTTTCTGTTTTCAGACTTGAACTAAGAGTTCCATTTTTGGATCATCAGTTTACTGCTTACTATCTTTCTTTGCCAGCAGAACTCAGAATCCCAAAGGTAGGCTAGCCTTTACTATTAGACAAATTAGGAAATTGCAGTATTACCTAAGGAAGCTATAGTCTACATTTAAGTTTTATTGGTTATTCTCTGAAACTTCGTATATGCTTGTGATTTTCAGGCTTAGGTTGTGATCATTAGAGGTCTTGCTATAGATGCAATTTCTTTAAATGGATCTCAATTGAACTGACCCATTTAGCATTCAAACCTAAACTATATGGCAAGAAACCATGCCAAAGACCTTAAAGTTGATGGGGTAGATTATAGATTATATTTATTGGATTTATATGCCGCCCCTCTCCGCAGACTCGGGGCGGCTCACAACAATGGCAAAAACAGGACATAATGACAAATCTAATATTTACCAATCTAATTTCAGTTTTAGATTAAAAAATTCATAAAAGCAACCCCAATATATATAAACAAGCACATAATCAATCATACACCAAAACAACATGGGCAAGGGGGAGATGTTTCAATTCCCCCATGCCTGACGACAGAGGTGGGTTTTAAGGAGTTTACGAAAGGCAAGGAGGGTGGGGGCAATCCTAATCTCAGGGGGGAGCTGGTTCCAGAGGGTTGGAGCCACCACAGAGAAGACTCTTCCCCTGGGTCCCGCCAGATGACATTGTTTAGTCGACGGGACCCGGAGAAGGCCCACTCTGTGGGACCTAACCGGTCGCTGGGATTCGTGCAGCAGAAGGCGGTCCCTGAGATATTCTGGTCCGGTGCCATGAAGGGCTTTATAGGTCGTAACCAACACTTTGAATTGTGACCAGAAACTGATCGGCAACCAATGCAGACTGCGGAGTGTTGGAGTAATATGGGCATACTTAGAGAAGCCCATGATTGCTCTCGCAGCTGCATTCTGCACGATCTGAAGTTTCTGAACACTTTTCAAAGGCAGTCCCATGTAGAGAGTGTTACAGTAGTCAAGCCTCAAGGTGATGAGGGCATGAGTGACTGTGAGCAATGACTCCCGGTCCAAATAGGGCCGCAACTGGCGCACCAGGCGAACCTGGGGAAAAAATATGCTGAATATGGGATTGTCATGCTGATTTGTTTCTGAAATATTTTTTTAGAATTTCTGATGTATTTATTCCTTAGGAATATATTTTTATGTGTTGTTTATTATGTTATCTCTGCACAGAATGGGATGGAAAAGCACTTATTAAGGGAAGCCTTTGAAGATTCTAACTTATTGCCTAAAGAAATACTGTGGAGACCCAAGGAAGCTTTCAGCGACGGCCTAGCTTCTATCAAAAAATCTTGGTTCTCTATGCTACAAGACTATATTGAGCTTCAGGTAACAGGTTGAATTTTTAAAACCAGTCTGACTGAAAATCAGTCTGAATTAATTCATGTAATAGAACTAGTGTGTCTATATTGGAAGTAGGTCATCAAATTCGCTTAGTCATATAGCATGCCTACATACATATGTGTGTACATATAACCAAGCTTCCAAATTTATTCTTTTTTTAAAAAAAAATTGATGTAAGACTTGGATTAAGGCGGCTCAGGTTCAAATATCTCTTGACTATTGTTCTGCCGGGCTCTCTTATAGGAGCCTCCTGAAAATTCAAGGGTACAAATTTCAGACACACACACACGTTTGAAAATTCAAAACAATGTTCTTTATCACAAAATTCAAAATAAACAAAGCACTCTTTTTGTATTGCAAAGAGCACTCTTCCCAAAACAACCGGGTAGTCTGTACAATTTCCCTTAAGCAGTCCTTAAGTACTTAGCTAGCAGCTGTGAAGAAACTTCACACCCCTTCTTCCAACTACACGTTGCTCTGCTTTGTTTTCCAAGGCGTGAAAAAGCAACAAAGTCCAAACAACACAAGATTCCTGACAAACTGCAATCAGATATTCTTCCACAACAGCCAAACCCACATGCTGCTATTTATAGCAGCAGCCCTAATTACTGGAGCCCCACCCAAGCACAGGTGGCTTCATTTTTTCTTGTAATAATCCTTCAGTTGTTGTCTCCTATGCATCACTCTACGCATCCGTGGATGTGTCATTAATTCTTGTTCAGAATCCAAAGATGATACAGATGATTGATCTCCTCCTGGGCTGTCTGCCAAACTCCCCTCTTTCCTGTCACTCATGCTGCCTTGGTCTATCTGGAGCAAAACAGGCCTGCGGCATGTGGATGTCTCCCCCACATCCACCTGCACATTCCTTGGAGCTGGAGCTGGGCCAGAGCTAACCACAACAACTATGAGATTCATTGAGTGACTGTAGGCCAGTCATTGTCTTTTGATCCAGCTCCCAAACATGATTTTGAAGATAAAATGGGAGATAGAATGAAATAGAATTCTTTGGCTAAGTGTGATTAGACACACAAGGAATTTGTCTTGGTGCATATGCTCTCAGTGTTATGTTACCTTGGGTGCCTTGAGGGAAGGTGTAATTTAATTTTTGTAATATATCTTTTGTTAGCCTTTCAAATTAAACAAGGTTAAGACATAGGCGTGGCAGCAATTTCAGGATTGTTTTTAACAGGGCAGTACAGCAGAATGTTGAAAGCCTGTTAAAATTATTATATCTCTGTCTTTACACTTGAGTATTCTTTTCTGAAAATCCCCCCTTAAATCCAGTCATTTCTACCCAGTTCCCAAGGTCAGATCTATATTCTTCTACACATTTTCCTTTCTATTTCTACCAAGATGTATTTGGGTTTTATTTTTAGGTATGCGTATGCATATTTTGGTGTATTTAAAACAATTCTGATTTTTCTGCTAGGAAATTTGTAATACAGGTGGCCTAATATTATAATAATAGTAATAATAATAACTGAGAAAAAATGGTCCACTGATGGTTTCACCATAATTTCTTCAATCTTCTCATTCTAAGATGCAGGTGTCAAACACCTGGCATCATGTTGTTGTCACTTGAAGTATCATGACGTTTCTGCCCTTTATTAAACTGGGGATGTAATGCATCCGCCCCATAGACCGTGAGTTTTACACCCCTGTTCTAAGAAGATTGAATTTCTCAATGGCTCTTTGGCAGAAGTGCCTAGGAGGAAAATCAAATGCATCATGGCAACATCAAAATTCATTGTGGATACCTTTGTCCTTATGAATTCTGTAATTGTTCTAAGTTATTTAGTCCAAGAATTCTGCAATGTGGTTTTATAAAAAAATAAAATAAAATGGAACAGAGAAATAAGGAATAATTTCTAATGAAATGCTCATTTGTTACTATTTTATGTCTGCCCGTAGGTTGATGACCTTTCATTGGAGAAAGCTCAAGAAAAATTTCCATTCAATCCTCCCAAAACAAAAGAAGCATATTTTTACCGTCAGATCTTTGAGAAGCACTACCCAGGCCGTTCCACTTGGCTCCCGCATTATTGGATGCCAAGGTGGATCAAGGCTACTGATCCATCTGCTCGCACATTGAAACATTACAAATCTGCTACAAAAGAATAGCTTTAGTATACATTGAAATAATATTTTCTCCAAAGTGCTTATTAAACAAGATGAATCTTGTTGGTTTAAAGGAACTTAAAAAGAAATAAATGGGGTCCTCCCCCACAAAAAATAAGTAAATGAATATAGTAGTTTATTTAGATAAAATAGAATGTTATTGATGATTCCAGCCATGCCTGTAATGAGAATGCCTCTTAGCCTTAAACTGCATTATGCAAGAGCTGATAAACTCCAAAATCAAGCTTGGTAAAAAGAAAACTAGCACTGTAAGTCTTTATTCAGATAGTTTAATTTTCTGACATCAAAAGATATTTAAGCAACCTAAGCATACAGAGAATTTATAGTAGTTTAAGTGCACTTTTTTGCAAGTAATAAGCTGTAGGGTTTTTTTAAGTAGTATGTTTGTAGTCTTATAAATAAATTAAATAAAACTAATCATCTGAGTTCAGATGGTAAATATTAGTTATTTTAATTAGTTTTTGTAAGTTTAAGATTCCCAACTATTCTGGCAGCTCTGTATATTTGGGAAGTTTGGATTCTTTCAGAGCCTTAAGAGTGATTGCCATCTGACCTCGACAAGTCACCATTCATAGCTTTTTAATCCCATTATAAATCAAGATGCAGTCACTTGTCCATCATTGTTTAAAGCTGTGCCATATATATCTTTTCTTAAAGGATCCCAATATAACATTATGCACTCAGCAGAATCTCTTTTACACAATTAAAGCAATTCTATAGTTACAATTAAATATTAAATCTTTTCTGTAAAGCCTGTAAAATTAATTTTTCTAAATGAGAGAGCTGTTGAAAACGAATTCATGTAGAAAAATATTTTCTAATTCTAATTCAACAGGAGATTATTTAATAAGTTAAAACAGTCTTAATATATAACATCATGTGGCATAAAAAGGTTCGTATTCTAAAAAGTTAAACAATACTTGAATAAATGCCTGGATTTATTGGTAAAACTTGTGTCTTTTTTTCTTGTTTAAAACCTATCTTGAAATCACAAGATGGCGCCAGAGAACTTCCTAGTGTATTTTAACAGTAGAATTTATACATTCAGTAATTTTTAAGATGTTTAGACTTTAACTTCCAGAATTTCTCAGCAACATGTAGGAAGGGGGAATCATAAAGTTGCTTAGGTTAAGAAATATTGATCTGAATTAATCAATTGGTCAATTTTCAAAAACCGTACATTATTTTGTATTTTGTATAAATATTGTAATGCAATATTTCCAAATGTAGCTCACACAATACACTAAAAGCAAATTCTGGTGCAATGCATATAAAAACTACATTGAAGCAATAGTATCGTTTTTTTTAAACTATACTTTGCCTATATCTTTGTACATCGCCAAGAATCATATTCAGTAGAGATGGGTTAGTGTTTAACAATGGTAAGAATAGAGTTTAACACATTTTCATTTTTTCCAGACTTAATTCTTATTTTTAATAATTTTATTAAACATTTTTTGTTAAAAAAGACAGCTATCATATTCATTTACTTCCATTTGTTATTCATTTGTCCCTCTTTTCAACCTATAATAAACATGACATATACAGTACATATAATATAAACATCTAAACATGTAAATCCATTCTTACTTATAACAAACAATATTTTTACTAATGTCAATTTTACAAGATTTAGATGAAATTTTCATCTAAAAATGAAATAGCCTTATATTAAAACAGCACTATTGTAAAACTGACATATTAGTAAAAAATATTAATTTCCTTACTACATTCTATCTATTAGTCATTTCTAACTTGTCGATCTGTTATTTAACCATTTATACCAGTCATCCATATCTTATAATATTCTGATTCTTCATCATTCATTGTTTTATTAAGCCTATCCATCACTGCACACTCTTTAATATTTTTTGGATCACACAATCTTCACTTGGTATGTTATCGTTCTTGCAATTCTGTGTGAATATTTTCTTGCTTCTATGATAATATGTAAAATTAGATATGGCGTCTTTTTATTCTGATTACGTACCTGTGAATATCCCAAACAAAGATTATTCTGATTTAATTTCTCTATGTTCTTTTGTTATTTATTCAATCCATTTCTTTATCCTTTGACAGTATTGTTTTGCTTTGGAACAAGAGCACCACATATGGTAGTATGTTCCTGTATTATGTTTGCACTTCCAACATTCTGGTGATGCATTGGAATACTTTTTTGCAATCCTTCTTGGTGGAAGATGCCATCTATAGAACATTTTATAGATTTTTTTCTTTATATGCAATGGATTTTGTCATTTTGTAACGGCAAACCTCCCACAATTCTATGTTATTCCTGAAGTTTTGAGCCCATTTTATCATCACTTCTTTTACAACCTTCCATCTTATAACTCAATAAATAATTATAGAATTTTAAGATCATTTTGTCCTCTTGTCCTAATACAATTTTATCTAGTTCATTTTCTACTTTCTGGAATCCGTATTGTTCTGCATCTTTTTTGTGGTACCCTACAGATTTTATCTGTAGGTATGGCCACCAGTCAAGTTCTATGCCTTGCTCCTTATTCTGCTCTTGCTTTTAATTATCCCTGTTCCTTTAATATCTCTTAATTTTATCCACGTCCAATAAATTTAATAATGCTTCCATTATCGAGAACCAGGTAGTTTTATTGTAGTAGTTTCTTTTAATCGTTTGCCATATTTGTATAAATGAATCTAATTAGATGTCTTTGGAAATACTTATGGATCTTTCTTTTACTATCCCACAGAAAGGCATGCCAGCATACCCTTGCAATGTCAGAATTCTTTTTAAGTAATATCCAATCTTCAATCCAAGTGAGAGCTGCTGTGTAGTAATAGGTCTCCCAATTGAGCAAACCGATTCCCCTCTTTCTCTCTTATGTTGCAGAGCTTTTAATGTAATTATCAAATAGGATAAATATAGCTAGGTATTCTAAAGTAGATTTCTTCTTTTGAGTTTATATTAACTTACAGTTCACAAAGTTCATATTTCAGTTATATACTTTAACATTAAACATTCAAGTAATTCAAGTAGTACTATAATAATTACACTATCAGTATGTCTATCTATTATAAATTAAATTACTCTTTTCAAATCTCTACTTACTATTCAAAGGGAGGGGAAACTTCAAGTATTTTTAACAATTTATCATTCACAATTTTATATTTTTCAGTATTCAAATATTGTTATTTCGATTTCATCAGAATTACCTTATTTTAAGCTACTAATTTAATGAAATATAAATTAATTTATACTACTGTGTTTCCCTGATTATAGGACATGTCCTGAATATAAGGTCAAGGCTCAAGCCAAATGGAGGGATGGGCATGGCCAGCACAGGATTCATCCCCTCTCCCCCCCCCCCCCCCCCCCCCGTTATCTCGGCTTCTTAGCTGCTCCAACCACCATTCACGAAACAGCAGTTTCATTGGTACTGTTCAGGCTGCTGCCTCCAGCACTTATGGCTGCTTTTGCAGGCAATTGCAGCTGTAAAAGAAGCCAGAGGCTAAAGTGACATACCCGACATGCTTCATGCCCTCCTTACCTGTGGTAACAGTCACAGTAGGCAATTCCACCCACAGAACAACTGCCTGATGGTTGCCACTCCAGCTGCAACTCCAGCAAGTGTGGCTTGCCATCAATTGTGGCCACAAAAACAGCAGGAGGCCAAGCAGTGCGTCCATGCGCGGCCTTCCAAAGGGTACTGTAGCAGCTGCTATCCACATTTTTTTAACAGTTATTTTGTCCCAACTCACGTGGCCCAGTATGTTAGTGGACCACATGGGTCGGGACAAAATAAGAAGTAAAAAAAGTGTGGATAGTGGCTGCTACATTGCCCTTTGGAAGGCGAATGAGGCACGAGTTTTCTGCTGCAGAAGTGGCTGAATCTGAGAAGTGCTTTTGGGAGAGAAGATAAAGGGAAAACAATCAGCTTTCCCCCATCGGCTCTCTAAGAATCTCTCCCAGAACCAAGCTCTAGCGGAGCTCAAGCACAGAATTGGACCGCAGGCTTTCAGGAGCGAAGTTCAGGCTGCTGCTACAGTATCAAGACCAGTGCACGGGGTGCACCACTTGGCCTGCTGCTTTTGTGGCCACAATCGATAGCAAAAGTGGCTGCGCTTGCTGGAGGTGCCAGCTGGAGTGGCACTCATGAAGGAGCTATTCTGTGGATGGAATTGCCTGCTGTGACTGTCACCGCAGGCAGCGTTCTCTCTAAGCTGCGCTATGCGCTATAGCGCACTAGATTTGAGACCTATGTGCAGGACATTCCAATTCTAGCACAGAGGTCTCAAACCTCTTTTCCCCCGGCAGATTCTATCGCTGGTGGCCGGAAAAACTTGGAAGCCACAAAGAAGGAAGCTCAGTTTCCGGTCTCGCAACATTTTGCTGAGGGTGCGAAGACCAAAATATTAATATTAATAATAATATTATTATTATTAATAATAATATAATAATAATAATAATAATAATAATAATAATAATAATTTATTAGATTTGTATGCTGCCCCTCTCCGAAGACCAGAAGCTGACCTTCCTTCTTCACAGATTCCAAGTTTTTCCGGCCACCGGCGATAGAATTAACACATCCGCTGTGCTGTGCTTGGAGGTGGGCAGGCGGAGCAGCATTTGTGCTGGGGCGGAAAACCCTATCCTCTCCTTCCCAGCAGCAGCTGGCCCGGCGAAGAGAGATAACTCCATCTTAGAAACATAGAAACATAGAAGTCTGACGGCAGAAAAAGACCTCATGGTCCATCTAGTCTGCCCTTATACTATTTTCTGTATTTTATCTTAGGATGGATATATGTTTATCCCAGGCATGTTTAAATTCAGTTACTGTGGATTTATCTACCACGTCTGCTGGAAGTTTGTTCCAAGGATCTACTACTCTTTCAGTAAAATAATATTTTCTCATGTTGCTTTTGATCTTTCCCCCAACTAACTTCAGATTGTGTCCCCTTGTTCTTGTGTTCACTTTCCTATTAAAAACACTTCCCTCCTGGACCTTATTTAACCCTTTAATATATTTAAATGTTTCGATCATGTCCCCCCTTTTCCTTCTGTCCTCCAGACTATACAGATTGAGTTCATTAAGTCTTTCCTGATACGTTTTATGCTTAAGACTTTCCACCATTCTTGTAGCCCATCTTTGGACCCGTTCAATTTTGTCAATATCTTTTTGTAGGTGAGGTCTCCAGAACTGAACACAGTATTCCAAATGTGGTCTCAGCAGCATTCTATATAGCGGGATCATAATCTCCCTCTTCCTGCTTGTTATACCTCTAGCTATGCAGCCAAGCATCCTACTTGCTTTCCCTACCGCCTGACTGCACTGTTCACCCATTTTGAGACTGTCAGAAATCATTACCCCTAAATCCTTTCCTTTTCTTGACCCGGCATTCGCCCGGTGTCACCAATGCAGCGACTGGGCGTGCTCTACTTCTGCCTCTGGGTCGGTGCCGCCTCAGAAGCAGGTGAGAGAGGCAGTGCGGGTGCCCACCACCGACGGAGAGAGGGAGAGAGAAGAAAGGAAGAGAGAGAGAGAACAAAAGAAAGAGAAAGCAAGAGAGAGAGAGCAAGAGGGGAGAAGAGAGAAAGAGATAGCAAGAGAGAAATAGAGAAAAAGCAAGAGACAGAAAGCAAGAGAGAGAAAGAGAAAGAAAGAAAGCGAGAGAAAAGGAGAGGAGGAAAGAGAGAAATGAGAGAAAAAAGGGGAGAAAAAAAGAGAAATGAGAAAATGATTGAGGCAGAGAATGAGAGGAAAGAGAAACAAAAGAGAGAGAGAGAGAAGTGACTCTTGATTTAAAGCATATGGTAAAAAGCACCCCAATAATAAGAGAGGAAAAAACCTCCAGCCCTCACCTGTTTTTGGAAATGGTTCAAGAGTTCGCACACGCACACACAAGTGGGGGAGGAGACAGGAATGGAAAAAGAGGAAAAGTGATAGTGGGAAGAAATGAGAGAAAAAGGGAAGAGGGAGAAATGAGAAACAAATGAGAGAGAAAAGGGGGAGAGACAGGAGAGGTACCCAGAAATGAGACAGTGGTAGAAATTTGAGGAGGGATGATTGATTAAATATAGATTGACTACGGAGTGACGGTAAAAGATATATGTAGGTGTTGTTTAATATTAGGATGTATTACTTTGTAAAATTTGATTAGAATTTTAGAACTACAGTATATAGAATTACATAGGTAAAATTAATGGAAGATACATATGATAAATAAGGGGTTTATGATACGTACTGTATGATTTTATGACTGCATTAGGAATTTAAAATATATTTGGAAATGTAGAAGATTGATGAAAGTTAATAATAGTAAATGCTAAGTGCCTGAAAATTAATTGAGTTTGGAAATATTGAATGAAATTATAGAAAAGTAAATATGGAAATATATTAATTGATGCATTGGTGTTCAGATAGATTTTCATAGTATTATAAGATTACTATATAAATATTTAAGAAATGAAGATTTTAAAGCATGGATTTATTAATGGTTGTGTTTTTGGTTTTGCTGGTTGTTTTAGTTTTAATAGTAATAGATTTTGGTTTTGTTTTATTATTAATTTCTTTTAATAAAAAAGAAGGGAATTATTTTTCCTAATTAGGAAAAAATTGTATAAGGTTTTTTTGTTTCTTTTAAGAAGAATTTATAAGAAGGAGGAGTAGGCATGATGGCCTATCTGGATTTATAAGTTGATAATGATATTAATTGAAATATAAAATAACAGAATAACATAGTGGGAAGGGACCCTATTCTGCCCCAGCACCGATCCCCAAATAATTACGCAACAAGTTGTCTTGGGTGACATCTGTGCTCAGGCATTAAAAATGCTGCTCAGACACTATACTTTTCTGCCCACACTGAAAAAAAATTAGAGGGAACATTGAGGTGAGGTGGGTGCGAGGCATATGGGTGCATTACTTGGCCTCTGGCTTTTTTTGCAGCTGCAATTGGCTGCAAAAGTAGCCATGGTCTGAGCAGCACCCGTTAATCAGCTGCTGGTGAATTATGGGAAGTGAACAAGGGACCTCTAGCCTCTCCCTGCCTCATACTGGCGGCCCTCCAATAATAAGGCCAAGGGCATTTGAGGGGGTCAAAATGTCTTATTTTGGGGAAAACATGGTAATTATTACTATTCTTAATAATATATTATGATATGATAATAATGTAATCTTATATTCCACCTTTTAAGATTCAAAGTCCAGTTCTTTATTGTACAGTCTTCTTTTCTGGTGACCCTTGCATCATCCCTTTTACTCAGTTTATGGTTATACCCAATTTTGATCAGTAGATGGTTTTTTTAATGCCGACGAACAGGAGAGATGGAAAGTTTCCTCTATCTTTCTTATTATTAGGCTGTAGTCCTCTTGATCCCATTCCATTGTCAACTCTTCTTCAGTGCTTCAGTCCTTCGATCCATCCTAAAATATTGTTAGTATCTGATTTGCTCTATCTGGAGTGATCACAAACTTTTGACCTCATATAATAGGAACTGTCCACAGAAGTTTTATTCTCAGTTATCAGTTATCATTATTGCTCTCCAGCAGGTCTTTGAGGACTTTGCTATCCTCATCCAGCTTCTTTCGAACTGCTAATAAACTTTATATTGATGATCTTTTTGTTCAAGATATTAATCATTGGGTCAGAATACATCCGAACCACCTTCTACCGCACAAATCTCAGTTGGCCTTCTCTGGGTCCCGTCGACCAAACAATGTCGTTTGGCGGACCCCAGGGGAAGAGTTTCAGGAAGATTGCGTTTCACTCCCGAGGTCCTTCAAAGTTCCCCTTCTCTGTCAATGTTTCCTCCAGAAACATCAATACTTTTAAAAGCTTTCTGTCAAGAACAATTGGAGTTTAAGAACAGAGCCATGTTCTTTTTCCCGGCAGTGCGATGACTTCACCACTGGAAGTCTCTAGACTTAATTCCTAATCTTAATTCTTAAATAAGATCTCTACACATACAACTTCTTAAAGAAATTCCTGTCTGCTTTTTAAGAAAATCAGTTTAGAGACAAAATATGCTCATGGGAAGTGCTGTAGATTTTGTTTTTTTAAAAAACCTTATCTTTGAAATATCGAAAAATTGAATGGCACATAACTGAAATAATAAACATATAATTATAAGCAGACATATTTCTTTAAGCTGTGATTTAGTTTGTTAGAAAAAGTAATTGCGGTAGCAAGCAAGTCTTCAGAAATGATCTGTAGTACAGATTCAAAATCAGCCCACTTAAAATGGCTTTTCAGCAAAGTAATGGGACTATCAATATTGGGAAAACAAATAAATGGTGCAAGCAGATGCTTTTCAGTCTCTGTCTCTCTCTTATTTCTCTCTCTCTCCCTCCCATTTTCCCTCCCTGTATATACCAGCATTTGTTTCTCCATCATTGGAAAATTACTCTCTTTTTTTTTTTTCCATTTTTGGTATTCTTCTAAAATTTGCACAGTCACACACAAACACCTGGTGCACTTTGGATTGCCTAAAAATAAGCAGATATGTATGTGTATTTCATTTGGACATAACAGCATTTGCTGCAATGCCATAAAGATAGAATTCGATATACCATTTCTTTAGTAAATACTGAAAGTTACAAAGGCATTGAAAAAAAATGGAATTATGACCATTTGTCACACCTACGATCATTGCAACATCCCCTTGGTCACGTGAACAAAATTCAAAGGCTTGGCAACTGGCTTGTATTTATGTCAGTTGCAATGCCAGGGTTCGTGTGATTATCTTTTGCGACCTTCTGACAAACAGTCAATGGGGAAGTCAGATTCATTTAACCATAGTGTTATTAACAACTGTGGTGGTTCACTTAACAATAGCAAGAAAAGTGGTGAAATGGGGCAAAACTCACTTAACAACTGTCTTGCTTAAAAATGGAAATTTTGGGCTTAGTTGTGATGCAAATTGGGAACTACCTGCAGATAACTTATTTTGCAGGCTTTCCTGTTAATGACACACAGTGATTGTGGTGAAACATACCCAGATAAAATTTCATTCCTGAAGATATGCCACCCATATTTCCTGGATGAATTCTGTAAGTTAACATTTGTGGAATTCCTGTGTTTAAATCTTGTTTATATGTTACAATTATCATGCACATAAAGCCACTGTGGCAAAGGTTCTTACTGTTCATTATTTCAAAGCCAATGGCTCTTAGAAACATAGAAACATAGAAGATTGATGGCATAGAAGACCCCATGGTCCATCTAGTCTGCCCTTATACTATTTCCTGTATTTTATCTTAGGATGGATATATGTTTATCCCAGGCATGTTTAAATTCAGTTACTGTGGATTTACCAACTACGTCTGCTGGAAGTTTGTTCCAAGCTTCTACTACTCTTTCAGCGAAATAATATTTTATCATGTTGCTTCTGATCTTTCCTCCAAATAACCTCAGATTGTGCTCCCTTGTTCTTGTGTTCACTTTCCTATTAAAAACACTTCCCTTCTGAACCTTATTTAAACCTTTAACATATTTAAATGTTTCGATCATGCCCCCTCTTTCCCTTCTGTCCTCCAGACTATTCAGGTTGAGTTCATTAAGTCTTTCCTGATAAGTTTTAAGCTTAAAACCTTCCATCATTTTTGTAGCCCATCTTTGGACTCGTTCAATTTTGTCAATATCTTTTTGTAGGTGAGGTCTCCAGAACTGAACACAGTATTCCAAATGTGGTCTCACCAGCGGTCTATAAAGCGGGATCACAATCTCCCTCTTCCTGCTTGTTATACCTCTTAAATAACAACATAGTTTAGATTGTACAGTGGTACCTCGAGATACGAGTTTAATTCGTTCCGGACCTGGGCTCTTAAGTCGAGCAGCTCTTATCTCGAACGACTTTTCCCCATAGGAATTAATGTAAATAATTTTAATTGGTTCCAGCCCTCAAAAAACTCACAAAGTTAGTCTAAATTATGCAGAAAGACATGTTTTTAATGAAGAAATGTACATGTACATATAAATGAATAATGAAGTTTCTTTCACTTAACTTGTAAACTTTCTTAAACTTTTAAATTTACATATGTTCAACTTCTCTGCCACCCAATCCTGTAGGACAGAGGTCCCCAACCCTTTTTGCACCAGGGACCGGCTTTAAGCGATCAAGAGAGGAATGGGTGAATGAATGGACGGAGGGTGGGAAGGAAGGAAGGAAAGAGGGAAGGGACAGGAACAGAGGAAGGAAGCAAGGAAACTTATGAAAGGGGAGAATAAGAGAGGAATGAGTGAAGGGAGGGAGGGAGGGAAGAAGGTGGGAAGGAGAAAGAAAAGAAGAAATAGAGGAAGGGAAGGTAAAAGAGAGAAAGAAAAAGAGCAAGAAAGAAAGAAAGAAAGAAAGAAAGAAAGAAAGAAAGAAAGAAAGGGGGAAGGGACAGGAACAGAGGAAGGAAGCAAGGAAACTTATGAAAGGGGAGAGTAAGAGAGGAATGAGTGAAGGGAGGGAGGGAGGGAAGAAGGTGGGAAGGAGAAAGAAAAGAAGAAATAGAGGAAGGGAAGGTAAAAGAGAGAAAGAAAAAGAGCAAGAAAGAAAGCTGCAAGCACCCCCCCGAGCCCCCCAGGCCGGCTGCAACCTTTTAAAACACGCGCGCCGCTTCGCAGCTGTCTCCTGAAGCCGAACGCGGAAGTTAGCGTTTGGCTTCAGGAGACAGCTCCTTGGCGCTTGTATCTCGAATTTGGGCTTGTAAGTAGAACAAAAATATCTCTCCCCTCCCAGCTCTTATCTCGAGTTGCTCTTAAGTAGAGCAGCTCTTATGTCGGGGTTCCACTGTATTTGGTGACATATCTGTGCTGGATTCCCACTTAACAAGTTTTCTTACATCTGAAATAACACATAAAGAAATAACAACAGCACTTAGACTTATATACAGCTTCACAGTGCTTTACAGCCCTCTCTAAACAGTCAGCATATTGCTCCCAACAATTTGGGTCCTCATTTAACACACCTTGGAAAGATGGAAAGGTAAGTCAAGCTTTATAATTATGTGATACACATACAGTGCAAATTTAAAATAATTCTGCTCAACTTTCACTAAACATTTTGTATTGTTTTCAAGACATGGTACAATTCTTGGGGCCTGCAGGAACCCATTATGTTATACTATTTCAATGTGGGTGTGTCTGTGTGTATCTGTGTGTGTTTTTGTTTATGTTTATCTGTGTATGTACATCTATGCATGATTTCTGTTTACTTCCTCATTTTCATCTGCAGGTGGCAGTAACTGCTCTGGATATTTTGCTTGTCTCATATACTGTACTGTCATTTATATCCTGTATTTTCTAAACTACTTTATTTTTATAAAAAATGTTCTTAATCTATATTTAATTCTTATAAATGTCAGTGTCGGGAAATCAAAATATAATATTATAAATATTCTGTTTCTAAGAAAAAAATAACAAATTGATCACAAAATCAATTTGTGATTTCTGCTACAAGCACTTTGTAAAAAAACAAAAAGTCAGATCTTCTGATTACTCCTCCAGTTGCTCAGTACAAAAAATAATTTAAATTAAGAAGGTGTGTGTGTGTGTGTGTGTGTGTGTGTGTGTGTGTGTGTGTGTGTGTAAAGCAAAATCCATTGCTTTACTAGATGCATTTTATGCACATTATTTAGAATTACTGAAAGGGCTAATGAAGAAAAGTAGGAAGTTAGAAAAATAATGAAAGGAAATAAAAGTTTTATCCAGCCACTTAAATAATGTCGTGGCAGCAAAACAAAAAGGAGCAACTCATGGTAACTTGTTTCCTCCCCCCCCCCAGTTTCCCCCCACCCCAAATTTAATTTACTTTTTTCCTCTGCTTGTTTTTTAGTCCCCCATCACAAAATTCTCTGGGTAATAGGCAAACACAGTAGAAAATAAATGATACAACATAAAGTAACATCGGTGCTTATCCATCCAACCAATTTGCTTTATGGCTATAATAACTGATAGCAAAGACATTGGAAATCCCTTAAGTAACAGCTGAGCCACTATCCTGCAAAAATCATTTTGTAGGTTGAAAGAAAAGTGTTCCTCCCCCATTCCCACCATCAGATGGTGTGACACTGAGGGCAACAAGAAATGGAAGTATTTAAGAGCCTGCTCTTATCCTACTTTCTCACTCTACTCCATGCCCTGGGGAACTGCATTGTTTTGGATCTAGTAGTTATGGTTGCATTTTTTTTCTGTTGAAGAGGAAATGAGGAAACAATCCCGCCAAATTAGCCTTTAGAAAGTTTCAAGCCATTTGCAGACAGCTGTTAAAGAAATGGCAGTGTGCCTTGATTTGATTGGTTTTATGTGCACTTATTAACAATGTGTAAATACTGGACCTAGCTGCCCAGCTGCATTAGGAGTCCAAGGGCGTGCATGGCTACCACTCTGCAAACTGGAAGCAGCCCTGCCTAGATTTTCAGATTTAAGAATTTATGTTAGCAAACCTTTTGCTGTAAACATGCGTACAAACCAACATACATACATATATACATTTGTAAACATACAAATATATATGTACTGTTCTGCCGGGCTCTCTGATAGGAGCCTCCCGAAAATTCAAGGGTACAAATTTCAGACACACACACATTTGAAAATTCAAAACAATGTTCTTTATCACAAAATTCAAAATAAACAAAGTACTCTTTTTGTATTGCAAAGGGCACTCTTCCCAAAAACAACAAGGTAGTCTGTACAATTTCCCTTAAGCAGTCATTAAGTATTTAGCTAGCAGCTTTGAAGAAACTTCACACCCCTTCTTCTTCCAACGGAGTGAGACACACACACACACGTTGCTCTATTTTGGTTTCAAAGGTGTGAAAAAGCAACAAAGTCCA
This sequence comes from Erythrolamprus reginae, assembly GCF_031021105.1. Lineage (NCBI taxonomy): Eukaryota > Metazoa > Chordata > Lepidosauria > Squamata > Dipsadidae > Erythrolamprus > Erythrolamprus reginae. Next base: position 35,807,071 of record NC_091963.1, on the reverse strand, counting down.
GCAACACAAGATTCCTGATGAACTCCGATCAGATATTCTTCCCCAACGGCCAAACACACATGCTGCTATTTATAGCAGTAGCCCTAATTACTGGAGCCCCACCCAACACAGGTGGCCTCCCTTATTTCCTGTAATATGTTCTTATTTGGTCTCTTCTACGCATAATTCTGCACTTGCGTAGGTCCAAAATGTCATTATCTGAATCAACGGAAGATAAGGGAGAGTGACTGCCTGGGCTGTGTGCCAAGCCCTCCTCTGCCGAGTCACTCCCACCTTCTTCTTCGTCCAGGGAAACTAAACTCTGAACTGATTCTGTCGGCAATAACAGAGGCCTGTGGCATGTTGAATTTTCGCCTGCATCCACCTCCCCATTCCCTGGGGCAGGAGCTGGGCCAGAGCCAACCACAACATGTACTATGCATAAAATATATATTTTAATGTAGAAGCATTGTACATGCCATGTCAACAAAATTGCAGAAACCAAGAGGTGATATGAGTTCATACATTTAATTTCTACCATTCGGCTTCTGAATTGATTAGTCTTGTCCCTGTTCTGGAGTCAGAAATCTTTGCACCTCTTCAAAAGCCTTGTGCATATCTCTGTATGGGAATTCACTCAACTGGAACTGATGTTACAAGTCAGTGATTGATAGTCAACACTGTCTTTCTAGAAACATACACAGGCCACGCCCACCCCAGCTCGCGAAGGGAAAAAAGTCACAAAACTTCACATGATGGCAATGTGAAGCTGCAAGTTTGACGTGATAGTGGAAGTCAAAATGGAACGGAGCATTTCCCCCATTTCAAAAGGATTGTTTGAAAAAGAAAGAAAGAATTGTTACCCATAACACAATATCAGATATATATAAATGAAGGGTTTTTTTATGAACACTTTGGAAGTCTCAATATTTTTTTATTCAGAAATGCTATTATGAGGATACTAAAACTGAGCTGTGAACATTTAAAACTAAATAAAACAGACCTTTATTACAGTCAAAGACCATCAATATAATAATAATAATAATTAAAACAAAAACAACCCCCCCCCAGAAAAACAGAACATCCAAGAACCGTTTCAGATTCTTAGAATTTAGATATTTTAGTATCTATTTGATCCTAGTAACAGATTCTTGGGTGATAAATGTAGTCCTTGACTTACAACAGTTCATTGAGCATCCAAAGTTGATCGTCACCCAAGTCAACAAAAACATGCTAGGTTTTGAGGTTCTTGGACATCTGGAGACAAATGACTTACAAAATCCATGACTTTTGGCTGACCAACCAAAATTTAGATAACCACTAGACGGTGTGTGTGTGTATATGTGTGTGTGTGTATAGAATTTTATGTATCCTTATTCATCCATCCAGTGTAGGTGGTCATCGACCTACGGCTGCAATTGACCCCAAAATTTCCATTGCTAAGTGAGTTTTGTCACATTTTACAACATTTCTTGCCACAGTTGTTTAATGATTCACTATTATTAAATTAGTAACACATTATTAAATTAGTAAGACAGTTGTTAAATGAATTGTCTTTGTTCATCTTAAGGTTATAAAAGTTGATCACCTAATCTTAGGACAATGCAAGAGTCATAAATATGAATTAGTTGCCAAGTGTCTGAATTTTGATCATGTGACCATGCTTCAGCGGTCATAAGTGAGAAAAATGATCATGTCACTTTTCCCAATACTGTTTATTAGTTTATTTATTATTATTATTATTTATTAATTAGATTTCTATGCCACCCTTCTCCACAGACTCAGGGCGGCTCACAACAAAATAAATACAATAATGCAATATATAAGAAATCTAAATTTAAAAATTGTAACTTTGAATGGTTGCTAAGTGAACTGTTGTAAGTTGAGAAGTACCTGTAGTTCTCCAGGCTGTGCAACTAGATCTTCTACCGTTAGAAATTGTCTGTAGTGTAAAAAATGAATATGAAATTAAAATGCTCCTAAAAATAGTGGAATGAGTTATCATAAAGGTGGGGAAATAATTAAAACATGTATATTTTATTTTTTATTGCAAAGGTATTTTGCAAGACTGAATAATTTAAAACTATAAATGAGGGTCATCCGGAAAGTAAGGTTTCTTCATGCCCTTAGCAGTCACGTAGTATATTATAGCATTCACTTTGCACTTGGAGGGAATCTACTGACCACTGGCACTGCTCGTTTTCTTCTGCTGGCTTCCCGCTACAAGATAGTAATACCAACTTTTAGTGAAGGGCTACCAAAATTTTTCCTTCCATACTGTGGGCTTGGCTTATGTATTTTCTTTCAACATCTTTCAGTGCAAATTGGGTGCTCTGGTATGGAGCTCCATTTTCGCTGCCCCACTGTGTCTCATCCCCCACATCCGGGCAGTAGCCCACCCCTGCCAACTTCCCCCACAAATATTCCCCGTGAAAGCTACGTGCCTTGTAACCTTATTTTCCTGATAACTCTCGTAATTCAAAATTTGGTTTTAAATCGCTTCGTACAGTGTTAAATTTTTAAAAGATTAATGATCAAATGTATTGGCAGTTCTGTGTTAGCAAAAACTTCAGAAGAGAAGGATTTAGGGGTAGTGATTTCTGACAGTCTCAAAATGGGTGAGCAGTGTGGTCGGGCGGTAGGAAAGGCAAGTAGGATGCTTGGCTGCATAGCTAGAGGTATAACAAGCAGGAAGAGGGAGATTGTGATCCCCTTATATAGAGCGCTGGTGAGACCACATTTGGAGTACTGTGTTCAGTTCTGGAGACCTCACCTACAAAAAGATATTGACAAAATTGAACGGGTCCAAAGTCGGGCTACAAGAATGGTGGAAGGTCTGAAGTATAAAACGTATCAGGAAAGACTTAATGAACTCAATCTGTATAGTCTGGAAGACAGAAGGAAAAGGGGGGACATGATCGAAACATTTAAATATGTTAAAGGGTTAAATAGGGTTCAGGAGGGAAGTGTTTTTAACAGGAAAGTGAACACAAAAACAAGGGGACACAATCTGAAGTTAGTTGGGGGAAAGATCAAAGGCAACATGAGAAAGTATTATTTTACTGAAAGAGTAGTAGATCCTTGGAACAAACTTCCAGCAGACGTGGTTGGTAAATCCACAGTAACCAAATTTAAACATGCCTGGGATAAACATATATCCATTGTAAGATAAAATACAGGAAATAGTAAAAGGGCAGACTAGATGGACCATGGGGTCTTTTTCTGCCGTCAGTCATCTATGTTTCTATGTTTCTATAGGCTCAAATTATACCAGGAGACAGTGTGATCCATCATCACATCATGTGGTGTTTAGCACTGTTTATGGTTTTGATGCAATGCATGGGGAAAGCAATGAGATAATTACAGTTTCACTATTTCTTCTCTGAAGCTGGTCGGTGTTTTTGTCTGACAAAGCATTTACCAGCTTAAATTGAATACAGTGCAACTGAGTTTCTGCAGGAACAAAATTGCAACCATTACCACCTTGAAAGAGACATGACCTTTCATTAAAATGCTTCTTTTAATTGGGATGTTTAGATTTCTTTTTTTATTCCTTAGGGAAAATGAAAGAAATGTCAGGGCATGACTTAAGCCTACAAAATAAAAAAACACAAAGAGCATAAGCAATCAGAAAATTCTACCATGGTACTGTAAAGTTTCTCACTGCACAGAGATCGATTTTAACAGATTTATTTCACAATAATGGTCCACTCAGACTTGATTTGATCTTCTTTATTGTTGAGCATAATTAGGGATTATAGTAATATCCTTCAAATGTGCATACTTTGAGTATCAGACTTAAAGTTGGGATAAATAGGGCCACTGCTCCAGGAGCTGCACTGGCTGCCAGTTTGCTCTAGGGCACAATTAAGGTGTTGGTAATTACCTTTAAAGTGCTTTATGGCATGGGTCCTGGCTACCATATCATCTCACTGGGATTGGCCACTTGAGTCATGCAGGTCCCATCAGCTCCTTCAATCAGGATGCCTTGTCTGCACAGCTCACATTAGAGAAACATCTTTCAGCTGTGGCAAGGGGGGGCGTTTGCCCAGGTTCGCCTGGTGCACCAGTTGCAACCCTATTTGAACGGGAGTCACTGCTCACAGTCAGTCATGCCCTCATCACCTCGAGGCTCGACTACTGTAACGCTCTCTACATGGGCTACATATGAAAAGTGTTCGGAAACTTCAGATCGTGCAGAATGCAGCTGTGAGAACAATCATAGGCTTCCCTAAGTATGCCCATGTTACACCAACACTCCGCAGTCTGCATTGGTTGCTGATCAGTTTCCGGTCACAATTCAAAGTGTTGGTTATGACCTACAAGGCCCTTCATGGCATCGGACCAGAATATCTCTGGGATCGCCTTCTGCCACACAAATCCCAGCGACCAGTTAGGTCCCACAGAGTTGGCCTTCTCCGGGTCCCATTGACTAAACAATGTCGTTTGGCGGGACCCAGGGGAAGAGCCTTCTCTGTGGCGGCCCTGACTCTCTGGAACCAACTCCCCCCAGAGATTAGAATTGGCCCCACCCTCCTGGCCTTTCGTAAGCTCCTTAAAACCCACCTCTGTCATCAGGCATGGGGGAACTGAGATAACTTCCCCTGGCCTATATTGTTTATGTATGGTATGTTGTGTGCATGTTTTTTAAATTATGGGTTTTTAGTTTTAATTATTAGATTTGTATTGTATATTGTTTTTCTATTCTCTGTGAGCCGTCCCAGAGAAGGGCGGCATACAAATTTAATAAATAAATAAATTGCACTTGCTCTGTGAAGCATTTAACCCCCCACCCAGTAGTAGGTTGCTCCCAGAATGCTAAAGGATGCCACACCAGTAGCAAAAGTTGAGTTGCATGTGAAGCTTCACTTCTGCTTTTGTGTGTGTGCATCCCAGTGAAATTTTGCTTCTGTGCATGCACAGGAATCAAAATCGGGCAAGGGGATGTGTGCAATTTTTTCTTCTGTACATGTGCAGAAGCAAAAAAAATCACTGAAATCTCTCTTTTGTGTGTCACTTGCCTCCCTTGCAAGAGCTTGCATGTGCAAATTGGGTGCTCTGTTTGGAACCCATATGGCATCTCAGACATTAACACTCTTGAAAATGTCCAAAGATACTTCACCAGAAGAGTCCTTCAGTCTTCCACTTGAAATGGAATACCCTATGAGATTAGACTTTCAATCCTGGGCCTAGAAAGCCTAGAACTAAGACACCTTAAACATGATCTAAGTATTGCCCACAAGATCATATGCTGCAACGTCCTGCCTGTCGGCGACTACTTCAGCTTCAACCACAGCAACACAAGAGCACACAACAGATTTAAACTTAATATTAACCGCTCCAAACTTGACTGTAAAAAATATGACTTCAGTCACCGAGTTGTTGAAGTGTGGAACTCATTACCGGATTCTATAGCGTCATCCCCAAACCCCCAACACTTTACCCTTAGATTATCTACGGTTGACCTATCCAGATTCCTAAGAGGTCAGTAAGGGGCGAGTACAAGTGCACTAGAGTGCCTTCCATCCCCTGTCCTATTGCTCTCCTATATCTCCTATATCTTTCTTCTATTCCTATATTTCTTCTTATATTCTTTCATTGATATGTTCTATTACTATATCTTCTTTTCTATTATTTCTTAGATATATTTTACTATGAGTATCTCCTCTATAACCTTCATCATGTATTTTACTATGTGTACATAGATGTATACCCACTAAAACCTTCATTGTGTATTGGACAAAATAAATAAATAAAAAATTTGCTTCCTAGGCATGTGCTAAAGCAAAATTGCATTGGGAGGTGCATGGGCACGCAGCAGTATTGAAGCTGTGCGTGCAGCGCACCGGTACCGGTGGGAATGGGAATCTACCCCTGCCCCCACCCCTCAAAGAACTTAACAGAATGACCGAATAATAGAGTTGGACGGCACTGTGGAAGTCTTCTAGTCCAACCTCCTGTTCAAACAGGGAGACCTATACTTATACCCTGATTCTCCAATTGCTTCCTTAAAACTGCAATATTGGAATACCTACAGGTTCTGCAGGCAAGCTGTACCATTGATCGATGGTTCTGTCAGGAAATTTCTCTTCCATCTAAGTCTACCTACCTACCTACCTACCTACCTACCTACCTACCTATCTATCTATCTATCTATCTATCTATCTATCTATCTATCTATCTATCTATTAGACTTATATGCCGCCCCTCTCTGTAGACTTGGGGAGGCTCACAACATTCCGATAAAAGATACAATATAAAACATTCCTAAGCCAATTAATAAAATAATAACTTTTAAAAATGTGTCTTAAAAACTAGTCATTTAAAAACAATCACATCCATTTAGTCCCTTTGTTGCTGTTCCTTCCATTCTTTCAACAATCTCGACATCGGGGTGCTGGGGTGGCGCAGTAGATAGAGTGCTGTACTGCAGGCCACCGGAGCTGACTGTAGATCTGTAGGTCAGCGGTTCAAATCTCATCACCGGCTCAAGGTTGACTCAGCCTTCTATCCTTCCAAGGTGGGTAAAATGAGGATCCGGATTGTGGGGGCAATAGGCTGGCTCTGTTAAAAAATGCTATTGCTAAGCCGCCCTGAATCTAAGGAGAAAGGTGGCATAAAAATCGAATAAATAAATAAATAAATAAATAAATAAACTTTGTGGTTCCTGCCATTTGGGTTGAGGCTTCAACAAAGGGGCTTCATGTTGTGGTTGATGGATTAACAACAAATCCCACCCCCTTCCCCCTCATCATATTCTTCTCCACATCTTTTTCGCTATATAATGTTTACTGTATTGTAGTTATATTATTATAAATTTTATTTTAATTTATACTTATTTTAATATTGTAAGACACAGAGTTATTGTATGACAAGAAGAGCACTAATAAAATTTCAAAATAAATGAATAGGCAAACATATAAATAACATTTATATTTTTTATTTATTTTATTTATAATTTATTTCAAGATTTATTTTACATATATTAAATAGGCAGAGATATAAATGGAAAGACAGACAGACAGACAGATAGATGATGGATGATAGATGATAGATAGATAGATAGATAGATAGAAAGAAAGAAAGAAAGAAAGAAAGAGAAAGGAAGGAAGGAAGGAAGGAAGGAAGGAAGAATGGGGAAGGGAGAAAGAAAGGGTTATTAGAAGGTTGTCTGTATTTGCCTGGAATATTTTATATTATTAGCCCCTTATCTGCTGCTTACTACTTTAGCTGGATTTGCATTTCCTAACAGACCTAAATATGTTGGCTAGTTTATGGCTCAGTGTATCTTGCAAATCAAGACTCGGTAGTCGGTATTCTATGATTCCAGGCAAGTGAATTAATGTAATAATATGCAATTCAATTAACTATGGGTTAACACAATTTGCAAGGAAAGATTGTGAATGGGAGTGGGTGGATGGGGGGAGGAAGGCTTCTAACTGATCTGGTCTGGTTCATGTGAACTACTGTTAAATGATAATATATAACAGTCAAATTGGGGGAAGGCCTGAAGCTCTATTATTTCCAAGGAGGGGTAACAGCTTTTACAGTTCTAAAATATGCTTGCATCCTTTGAGGAGCTTGCAATGCTGAGAGTCCTTTAGAGCGTGGTCCACACACACACACGCACACACACCATTGCAGCCCACTACTAGGCCATGGCCTGTTTGGAACTGAGCCATGCAGGAGTCAGGGAAGCCATGTTTATTTTCAAGGGTGATTAGGGGGAGTATAATTGTTTAGCTGCTATGGTATAGAACTGTGTGTTCTGATATCTGTGTATGATCATAGTTCCCTCTAAGCTAAGCAGGTGAGCAATCGCTCACTTAAAAATCATCATCAACTCAGAGTTTTCCAAACCTGCCCAGAAGCCGAGAGGGAAATTTTATTATTATTTCTGTGTCGCCCAGTCCCGAAGGGACTGCCGCTCAGACACTATACTTTTCCGCCCACCCCCAAAAATTTTTAGAGAGAACACTGTGTATGATTGCTTGATATATCTGTGTATGAATGCAGGAAATGGAAGAAGATGTCAGTTTGATGTCTATGGAGATTCTCAGTCATCCAGGTCATGATTGTCCCAAAGGTACTTTTTCAAGAAGCAACTGGACTTTCTTTGGTTCTCTGCCATTCAGTCAAAACTGAAGAAGTTTCTTGGATTAGAAATGAAACTTCAAGAAAAACAAACTCCAGTTGTCTCTTGGAAAAGATGACAATTTTATTTTATTTTATTTATTTATTTATTCATTTGTCCAATACCCAAATACATAGGAAGAAAATAGACATGTGGTAATATATATAAGGGTAAAAGTAAACTTAGAGGAGAGGATATATGAAAGGAAGAGAATATATATGATAGGTGAAAGAGAGGAAAGACAATTGGACAGGGGACGAAAGGCACACCAGTGCACTTATGTACGCCCCTTACTGGCCTCTTAGGAACCTGGAGAGGTCAATCGTGGAGAGTCTAAGGGAGAAATGTTGGGGGTTAGGGGTTGACACAATTGAGTCCGGTAATAAGTTCCACGCTTTGATAACTCGATTGTTGAAATCATATTTTTTACAGTCAAGTTTGGAGCGATTCGTATTAAGTTTGAATCTGTTGCGTGCTCTTCTGTTATTGCGGTTGAAGCTGAAGTAGTCATTGACCGGTAGGACGTTGCAGCATATGATCTTGAGGGCAATACTCAAATCGTGTTTTAGGCGCCATAGTTCTAGGCTTTCTAGGCCCAGGATTGTTAGTCTATTTTCGTACGATATTCTGTTTCAAGTGGAGGAGTGAAGGAACACTGGAAAGAGGAAAGGCCTAGCTGGCCAAAGAGAGCAACAAAGTACTACTCTAGTTCTAGGGTTACTGACTGCCCCCCACAACCTTCTTTCCATAGAACTCTTCCAATCATAACTTCATAAATCAATGATTTGGTTTCCCACAGTGTTGAGAAAAACAATACAGTGTTCCCTCGATTTCCGTGGGGGATGTGTTCCGAGACCACCCACGAAAGTCGAATTTCTGCGAAGTAGAGATGTGGAAGTAAATGCACTATTTTTGGCTACGGACAGTATCACAAGCCTTCCCTTAACATTTTAAACCCCTAAGTTACAATTTCCCATTCCCTTAGCAACCATTTAGATTATTACTCACCATGTTTATTTATTAAAGTTTATTTAAAAAAATATTTATTAAAGGCAGACAAAAGTTTAGCGATGACATATGACGTCATCGGGCTTGAAAAACCATGGTATAGGGGAAAAAACAGCGAAGTATTTTTTTTAATTAATATTTTTGAAAAACCGGTATAGACTTTTCGCGAAGTTTGAACCCGCGAAAATCGAGGTAACACTGTAATTGGAAAAGTTGCCATTTATGCTATGTATTTAAAGACTTTCCCCACTTCCTAAACTGCATGAAAGAACCAGAAAACTCTAGCTCTGTCTATAGGTCTGGTGGGTTTCATTCCCCACTTTGCCTATCTTTTATTTCCAAACACCTTTAAGGGCAATCCCTATCCATTCAATGTTTTCCGCCCTTGAATTATATTGAACTATAAAATTGCCACATTCATTTTAGCCTTACGTTTTGTGTGTTGGTTTACAGTTAAATCAATTATGTAAACACAATTCACTTTGAAGAAAATAGGGGAATCATTGAAAGCCAAATACAGAGTAAGATACAGTGGGGAAGATAGAAATCTCAAATATGTGCAGTGAATTGGATTTGTAGAAGCCAGCTTTCGTTCTAGGGAAAAAAATAGCTGCTTAAAATTAACAGCAAGGCAGCGAAATGATGTAAGTGTGGCTTAATTTTGATAAGGAAACACATCTGTAGTTATAGGAGAAAATAATTGTAAAATAAGGTGCCTACTTTTCTTATGTTAGATTCTTGCTTACCTTTTAATTATAGTTTTTATTAAATTTGTCATGTTGTTTTGATCATATTTCATGATTAGGAAACTAGAATCTGTTCAATTTTTGAAAGAGAAATAAAAGCTTAACATTTTTGGGACAAAGATACACAAACGCAGATAGTTAATTGAAGTTTTATTTTATTAGCTTTTAGCTAAACTACTATATAGGCTTGCAGTTTATAGCGATCCAAATAGAGCATATAAACTTTTTTAAAAAGAAAAGCATTTAAAGATTTCTCCCCCCAACCCCGGATATGACTTTTTGTAGGATCAAAATAGTAAGTGATAAAACTGAGTTGCTTGCAAAATGCAACTTCAGGTTTCTCCATTTTCAAAGAGGAAGTTAGAATATATTATAAAGTTGTTTATTCTTAGGACTCCATTCCTTCACAAAAAAATCAGAATCATCCTACTAGAATCTATGGTTCACTGTAGTCATTGATTGGCAGTAGATTTAAAATTGACAAAAGTGCTGGCTGCTTATATTCAACATATCAGATAAAGGTAAGATCACATATCATGATTGGCTTCATCACAGTTGATTAACTTGCTACAACATGGGAAGCTGTGAATCATACAAAACCTACCATGACTAAGCAAGAAGTGCAGTTTGTATATGTTTCAAAAGTGGTAATTCACATTGTTTTGTTCACATAGTAGAATCCTAAAATTGATGCATTTTTTTTCCTCACATGACTGTCATCACATTAGGGGAGAGTTTACACAACAGCAAATCTTGCCTGCAAAAATTCAGATGAGCATTAGAGGGCTCATCTATTAAAAAGGACTTTCCAACTTTATTTAGTTATTTGGAGCTTTGAAACCAAGTCATATGACCATATAACCGGGATGTGTATGTATCTTCAAGAACTGCAGTTTATCCTCATTTTTTTCTGCAGCTACTTTATCTTCAGCTGTGAATTTTGAAATCATACTGTATTAACGATAGAAAATTAGAAACTTTAGGTAACTTTAGAAGCTCTCTATAACCTACCACACACCTGTCTAGATTTCCTTATGGATTACCATAGTTGAAGGCCAGATAGTCACCAATATGGACCATTCGTAATCTGCTTGTCCAGTCTTCCCCAACTTGCTAATTGCAAAACTAGAAATGCCAGTGATCGAAATTCTGGAAAGATTGACTAATGGACAGTACTGAAATCATCTAATAAAATTCACAATCCTTACTTTTCCTTTTTTTTAAAAAAATTGAGATCTGGTGCTCCTGTTTTAATGAATAATATCCATACACAAAATGGGTATTCCAAAACCCTCAGAATAGAGTGATAATTTTATCTGATGTCTGTAAATTGTGGCGAAGTATCAGAAAATGAAGTGAAGATATTTAAATTCACTTCATTTCTTTAAAATATATATAGCTATAGATATAGGCAAAATAAACAAAAACATGCTACATTTATCTAAGCAAATTTTGATGACAGAAATTACAGGGCTGATCCTATTTTTGTTATTGTGATTATAAATTAATTTGATGGTTTAGCAAATACTAAATTAACACAGGATTCTCTTTTTTATTATTTCTTACCACTTTTTTTATACTTGAACATTTTTTTCACACAATGTATAATGTGCTTTCTTGTGAAATACCACATATTTCTGTATTCCATTCAGGAATGTTACTGCAAAGCTTGCCACATACAAATAATGCATAAATCACTGCCACAATAGAGAAAATCATTGTAATTGAAAATTTCATCTTAAAAATAAACAAATAAATAAATAAATAAGTAAATATATAAGTAAATAAATAAATATTCCTTACAATGGCTATTTTTCATTACACTAAGCTGACGACTTAAACATTTCAATTGAGAATGAACAACTGTCTTATTTGCGTCTTCTTTCAAACATTTGGAGGGCACTCCATTCAGAAGATCCTAACAGGGAAACAAAATAGTGCAGATTAATTGAATTTAATGAATATTTACATATCTTGATAAGCTTGTCTGAAAAGTAAGGCTCAGTGTGATGAATTTCCATTGTAAGCTGTGTCAATCAGACCACAACTGGAGTGCTACTTCCTAATTTTAAGTGCCACATAAATTTGATTCAGAGATTTTAACTCATCTGAACCAGTCCCCAATACTGGCAATATTTATCCCGGCCAGAGCTCCTGCTTGAATTGAGTTAAAAAGTCATTGATCCTGAAAATAGTTCAGTGTTATTTGGGCAAACAAAACTGAAGTTCCTGGAGTTCTCTGAAGATTTTATCAATTAGAGAATGTTTGAATAACTATTTGCATCATAAGGAGGCCCTCACATTTTTATTTGATCAAAGGACTAGTGGACAATGTTCAGTCTTCATATTTCCTAGTGGAATCTGTTTTTTCAAAGATTTTAGACTCCAAAAATAATTCTTCCTGTTCATGTTACTTCCATAAAAGTGAGTCATGTCAACTTTTGGAGAACTCAGATTACATATCTTTGTCTTAAATATTGTAAGAAGGCGGTGTATTCAATATGTTACAAAATAAAAATAAAAATTGTAGATAAGTAGCTTTTGTTTGACTTTCATACATACATACCAGAATTTAAAGATCTTTTGCCCATGAGTCCAACAAATGAGTCTGTTTTATATCCTGAAAAATATATTTGTGGGATGTTTAAATACAATACTTTGGAAAGATGCCTTTTTTGGTGGTGGTGGTGGTGGTGGGGAAGCAATTTGCAATGTGAATGCATTTTCACACTGAAATACACAGTAGAAACAGATTCTAAACAGACTCTAGTTGAACTCAAGGCTAAATTGACGCTTAGTTATGGAAATTTTTAGTACAAATAAAGATTTAAAAATTCATATTTCAGCAGAATCTGATCTTTAATGAAAAATTTATTTATTTATTTATTCAATTTTTATGCCGCCCTTCTCCTTAGACTCAGGGCAGCTTACAACATGTTAGCAATAGCACTTCTTAACAGAGCCAGCATATTGCCCCCACAATCCGGGTTCTCATTTTACCCACCTCGGAAGGATGTAAGGCTGAATCAACCTTGAGCCGGTGATGAGCTCTGAACCGCTGACCTTCAGATCTACAGTCAGCTTCATCTGAATTTATTTAAAATGGGACTGATTAATAATAAAACATGGCTTCCAAAAGTGAGCTATTTGGCTAGGCTGTATTTTAAAGCACTAGTGTTTTATTCATGGTTACTAGGCATGGTTTCTCCAGAAGTCACTGGAGTTTCTGAACTTGGTTATTTGTTTATAGACTCGCACCTGGAGGAGCAAAGGGGAAGTATTTGACAACATAGAGATGTGGGAAGTGGGAAAGAGATTTAGGGCATTCAGACCCTAGAATTTATCAGGATATATCTAGGTTAGAAAGTAATAGCTTTAGGTTGGCAAGATTTCTGTCCACTAGATGTAATGAAATAAAGGATTGAACTTGACTGGATTTTCCCATGACATCAATCTTGCCACTCAAGCTATGTAGTGTCTATTTTCGCTTCTACTATGGTGCAATTATCTCTTTCTCTAATAATCGTTTCTTTATTGTATACCCAGTTAGCATTTCTTTATTGTATACTCTGTTTGACAAAGATTGTGCTATATTTTTAATTGCTTTGGTATGATCTCAACCTATTGCAAATTAATTTTTGGAGAGTATTTTTTCCCAAAAGCTCTTCAAATTATTGATCAATCTAAAATAAATGGTTTTCAAGGTCAAGAATGCCATGCACATATGACATATTTCTAAGCATTGTGAGATTTTTTTCTTTTATCAGATCATAATTTTGACATCAGCCAATAAATATTGCGGAATAAGTAGACAGAGGCTTTGGATGAAATTATTGTAATTCAAACAGATTTGATCCCCAAGATTTAATTAAACACTCAATCAGGAACACTAAAGGCATTTTCAAATCTTTGATAGACTGTTTTATATATTGTAAAACCCAGTCAAATAAAATAAAATATGTAATATTTTAGTCTTCCTGTAACTTCTGGGTTTGGGCTAAAGCTTTAGTCAATTTGGAGAAAAGTATAAAAATCAGATTATCTCACATATCTCCATGATTCTCTTCTCTGGTTATTAAAAAAACCAACTTTTTCCTAAGCTTGTTTGCAATGAATGTACTATATATGCAATATGAACACTATAGCAGAAAAATTCAATATATTGTCTGTCTATCATTTATCCCACCCTCCCTTTATGTATTTGGATTTGTTAAGATTCCCCAACCCTAAAAAGATTCTGCAGCTTACAATGCATCTCATACACAAGAAACAATTAAAATAAAATGATTTCCTGGACTAAGACAGCCTTTCCATCAATTAGAAAAAGAATTAACACGAGATCCACATACAACCTAATACCAGGTCTGGGATCAGTGACAATATGTTAAGGGACATCTAGAATCTTGGACAGGTTTACTTACTTGGGAATAAGTTTCAATGTTCTCAGTGGTGCATTTCAGGCATTACTTTCAGGCAGCCTTTTAGCAGCCATGGAGTGCATTTTCTTTTAATTTTTAAAAAAATTCCTAAGGACTTCAGGAAGTAAAATAGTTGTATTATTAAATTGAATAAAGCTATGATACCAGGTGGGATTAAACAACTGTTTTTTAATATATATTTATGTAAGTTTTTCTAAGAAAGTTTGACTTTGCCATATATATTAAAACAAATCAATTTGGTGGGAGATTTGCTACTAAACTTTGATGTCAGGGTGTGGCAGAAGGATTGAATTTCAACTTAAAATCACAATGGGAGTAGTTTATGTTAAAGTGATAATGTGACAGCTCTCTATACCATAGAGCAGTGTTTTCAACCAGTGTGCCGTGGCACACTAGTGTGCCACAAGACATGGTCAAATGTGCCGTGAAGAAGGAAGCTCAGCTTCCAGTCTCGCAACATTTTGCTGAGGGCGCAAATAGCAAAAGGTTGCGAGACTGGAAGCTCTACTTCCTTCTTTGCACCTTCCTTCTTTGTGGCAGGTGAGCTTTGGGGCCTGGCGGGAGGGCGCTGGCAGCGGGAGCGGGAGGGCACCAGCAGCAGCAGCACCAGGCAGTAGCTCCAGGGCAAAGGCACCAGCAGCTGCAGCGCCCCGCCCGGCTGGAGCTTCTCTGGTGGTGCTGGCAGATGAGCTTTGGGGCCTGGCAGAAGGGCTCTGGCAGTGGGAGCGGGAGGGCGCCAGCAGCAGCTGGGAGATCCAGGGCAGAGGCACCAACGGTGCCATATGGACTTGTTGCTGGACGCCTTAAATGATGGTGCTGTGCTGGGCATGGGCGTGGGGCTGGCACTGGCCCACTGGCTGGGCCAGGACAGAGATGCCAGCCCCACACCCATGCCCAGTGCAGCATGTATGGCGTCCTGCATTACGTCCAGCTGCTACTGTTGGTGCCTCCGCCTTGGAGCTCCCACTCGCAGCCGACCGCCCTGCCACCACCCCGTGGCTACTGCCCGATGCTGCTGTTGCCGGCGTGGTATACGAGAGATAGCAAGATAGAGATAGCAAGAGAGAGATAGAAAGAGAGAGAAAGAGAGAGAGACACACACAGAGAGAGCAAGAGTGAGAGAAAAAGAGAGGGGGGAGGAGAGAAAGAGAGAGAAAGAAAGCAAGAGAGAGAGAAAAAGAAAGCAAGACACACACACACAGAGAGACACACACAGAGAGAGAAAAAGAGAGAGGAGAGAGAAAGAGAGAGAAAGAAAGCAAGAGAGAGAGAAAGTGAGAGAGAAAGAGAAAGAAAGAAAGAGAAAGAGAGAGAGAAAGAAAGAAAGAGAGAGAGAGAGAAAGCAAGAGAGAGAAAGAAAGAGAGAAAGAAAGAAAGAAAGCAAGAGAGAGAAAGAAATGAGAGAAAAAAGGGGAGAAAAAAAGAGAAATGAGAAAATGATTGAGGCAGAGAATGAGAGGAAAGAGAGAGAAGTGACTTGATTTAAAGCATATGATAAAAAGGACCCAAAGAATAAGAGAGAACCCCCCCCAGCCCTCATTTCATTTTTGGAAATGGTTCAAGAGTGGGTATACCCCCCCCCCCCCACACACACACATCAAAACAGGCCCTGGTTTCACATTGAGTATAAATACATTTAGAAAGTAGTATTTTATTAATTATATGTATAATATGTACTGTCTTAGAGTGTCATTTTGTGTCATTTTGGTTGGTGGTCTGCCCCAGGATTTTGTAAATGTAAAAAAATGTGCCACGGCTCAAAAAAGGTTGAAAATCACCTCCATAGAGTGTCCTTTGAGAAAAAAAATATCTCAGATTCATTGTTTCATAATGAAATAGCTCCCTCTGATAATAAAATTTGGATTTCATAGTGCAGCCTGCTTTATCTTGCAGAGAAGTAAGCCTGGTTTTGTTTAAAAAATCATATTCCTAGAAAATTTAGTAATGAAGAATCTGTGGAACTCGATCTAAGGTACAAATAGAGACAACAATAGAAAACTGAATGGCCTGAATGGATCCATTTCTCTTCTCACATTAGAGCAGGGGCCTCCAACCTTTAAGACTTGTGGACTTCAATTCCCAGAGTTCTTGAGCGAAATTTGCTAGCTGAGGAACTCTGGGAGTTGAAGTCCACAAGCCTTAAAGTTACCAAGCTTGGAGACACCTGCATTAAAGGGTCTATGCATGGTGACATAGTGGTTAGAATGTGGTATTGCAAGCTGACTGTCCACAGACAGGAGTTCAATTCTGACAGGCTCAAGGCTGACTCAGCCTTACATTCTTCCTAGGTCAGAAAAAATGAGAAACCAGATTGTTGGGGGCTTTGTGCTGATATTGTTTATTCCTCAAAGATGGCTGTAAAGCACTATGGGATGGTATATAAATCTAAATGCTATTACTATTATAAGCTATATAAAACTTATTTGGTTATATACTTTTGCTTGCTTAGAATAATAAACAAACTGAGAAGTACTAACGTGTATAGCCAGCATTTGTTAAAGAACCTAGAAGTTCAAGAAAGATTGCAAAATGCTTTCTGAGGAAAACTCTTCATACATATTTTCGGCTTCTTTCCAGGCAGTACTATCCTCAAAGAACATGACCTAGCAATTTTGTATCATATATCACAGTGTTTTTCAACCAGTGTGCCGTGGCACACTAGTGTGCCGCGAGACATGGTCAGGTGTGCCGCGAAGAAGGAAGCTCAGGTTCCGGTCTCGCAACTTTTTGCTGAGAGAATGAGAGTGAGAAAGAGAGAGAGAAAGAAAGAGAGAGAGAAAGAGAGAGAAAGAAAGCAAGAGAGAGAGAGAGAGAAAGAGAGAAAGAGAGTGAGAGAGAGAAAGAAAGCAAGAGAGAAAGAAAAGAGAGAAAGAGAGAAAACAAGAGAGAGAGAAAGAAGGCAAGAGAGAGAGAGAAAAAGAAAGCAAGAGAGAGAGAAAAGGAGAGGAAGGGAGAGAGAGAAATGAGCAAAAAGGGGAGGAAAAAAGAGAAATGAGAAAATGATTGAGACAGAGAATGAGAGGAAAGAGAGAGAAACAAAAGAGAGAGAGAAGTGACTCTTGATTTAAAGCATATGATAAAAAGCACCCAAAGAATAAGAGAGAGAAAAACCCAGCCCTCACTTGTTTTTGGAAATGGTTCAAGAGTGTGTATACACACACACACACACAAGGGTGGGGAGGAGACAGGGATGGAAAAAGAGAGGAGAGTGTCTTAGGGTGTCATTTTGTGTCATTTTGCTTGGTGGTGTGCCCCAGGATTTTGTAAATGTAAAAAATGTGCCGCGGCTTTAAAAAGGTTGAAAATCACTGATATATCATATTAATATTCCCTACTTTTTTCCTTTCTAATATTGAAATGTCTCCCCCAAAAGAAAGATCATTTCTGTTTAAGATGATTAACCTATAATGACACATCAGAAAGAAAACAAAGCTAGAAATCTTTTTCCTGTCATTATATGTCCATACAATATGGACTATTACCAAAAGAGTCATTTCCCTATAGCTTTTGTTTTTATATTTCCATATCCTAATCAGTATTCCTCTGGTGATATGTTTTATGTAATCGATATTCATTCTGGTAGCTCACTTCCATTTAGTAATGAAATAATTTTGCATAAATTAGCGAACAGCTCATTTCAATAGACAGCTAAAACTTTTGATTTTTGATTCACCCAAAGGTAGCTTATGCAGGTTGATTAATAACTTTCGCTAATAAAAATATAGGTTCTACTTCTCCAAATTGCTTTGAAAGTTATCATTTTCTGAGTAATGATCAAATTGTGTCAAACTAGAGTTATAAACTTAAGCTATATTGAAAGTAAATGCCACTGATGGTGCTAAATGTTAATAAGGATATTGTGAGTTTAATTAGTGATACAATATCTGCTAACCCTGGCCCTAGCAAGACATTTCTATAAGTATTAGCCTATAGGATTTGATGGAATATTTCCTGGAGAATATAAAAAGGAACATAATTTATATCCTGCTAAAACCAATCCAAGAAATTAATGCTATAATTAATAGCACTAAATGACTAAATATCAGTAAAATTAAAACATCATTTCACCATAAATGAAAATTTAAGGAGTGATATAATATACCCAAAGATCAGCTAAAAATGAACGAATCGGCCAATGAGAGAGTTAGGCATATGTATAGAAAGCCGTTTTAAAAGAACGGGCCTTTGGTCCCACTTCTTCCTGAAGTGTACTGCTGAAAAAGCATTGTTGGTACTAATTAAAAGTGTGAAAGCTATAAATGTATGTTTGGAAGCATAGTTCCCTCTAAGCTGAGCAGGTGAGCAATCGCTCACTTAAAAATCATCATCAACTCAGAGTTTTCCAAACCTGCCCAGAAGCCGAGAGGGAAATTTTATTATTATTTCTGTGTCGCCCAGTCCCGAAGGGACTGCCGCTCAGACACTATGCTTTTCCGCCCACCCCAAAAAAAATTTAGAGAGAACACTGTTTGGAAGTGTGCAGTGCTCAGTGGAATTTATTCCTAAGGTAGGTATGCACAGAATTCGGCTACACTGGAAAAATAATATTCAGAAATCATCATTTTCTGAAATTACCCTCTCCTAGAGTACAGGGTAAGAATGGATGATTCTGTTATAATTACTGTATATGGAATTTATAAATGTATATCTTTTCCATACAGGGCCTTTGAATGTATGCCAGCATTTCTACTAGTTCACTGGAAATGCTGGATTTGATACAATTTCCCTAGAATCAAATACTGTATACAGTTGCAGTTCTGGATGTATCTCATATTGAAGTAATTGATTAAATGGTGCAAAAAAAATGGGGTGGGGGTGGGGGGAGGAAAACCACTCTCTCTCAGCCCAACCCACCTCATAAAGGAAAAAGGAAGAATAGTCAGGGGTGTTGTGTTTGTTTGTTTCCTTTTGGTATTTGTGAAAAAAATAAAGGCAGGATATACATTCATAAACAAAACCAATTCCAACTTACTTTTGCGTGTGACAGGGCTATATCCTGGAAATAAAAAACCACAAATGATTAGCAAGTGCACACATCATTACTTATCACTGTCTTTAAAAAAAAGAAAGCATTTCAAAAAACCACATTATTGGTGCATAGCAATTAATGCCTTAATCGTTTTCTGAATAATTCATGGATGCGAAATACTTTTTAGTCTAAGCACAATATCCCAGGAGTGCTTCCTGTATGTATTCCATTATAAAATGGAATACATGCTTTTTATATGATTCTCATTCATTTTCCCTTGAGTAAAGGACATTCCAGTTGATCCATGACTGCCACCTTGATTTTATTCAGGATTTTAATTTCATTTCTTTCAAAACTGATGATTTATAGGGAGAATGTCTCTTATTATACTTTCTTAGTTTTTCTATGTTGTCTTGCTAAATATACATAAAATACTACTCATGGTATTAAGAATATTTCTTAATAATAATTCATGGATGCGAAATACTTTTTAGTCTAAGCACAATATCCCAGGAGTGCTTCATGTATGTATTCCATTATAAAATGGAATACATGCTTTTTATATGATTCTCATTCATTTTTCCTTGAGTAAAGGACATTCCAGTTGATCCATGACTGCCACCTTGATTTTATTCAGGATTTTAATTTCATTTCTTTCAAAACTGATGATTTATAGGGAGAATGTCTCTTATTATACATTCTTAGTTTTTCTATGTTGTCTTGCTAAATATACATAAAATACTACTCATGGTATTAAGAATATTTCTAAAACATTTTAATGGAATCAAAATAAAGATTTTAAATAATGTTTATAAATAAATAATGAGTAATAATGAGCAATCATGGGCTTTCCCAAATATGCCCATGTTACACCAACACTCCGCAGTCTGCATTGGTTGCCGATCAGTTTCCGGTCACAATTCAAAGTGTTGGTTATGACCTATAAAGCCCTTCATAGCACCGGACCAGATTACCTCAGGGACCGCCTTCTGCTGCACGAATCCCAGCGACCAGTTAGGTCCCACAGAGTGGATCTTCTCTGGGTCCCGTCAACTAAGCAATGTCGCCTGGCGGAACCCAGGGGAAGAGCCTTCTCTGTGGCAGCCCCGGCCCTCTGGAACCAACTCCCCCCAGAGATTAGAACTGCCCCCACCCTCCTTGCCTTTTGTAAACAACTTAAAACCCACCTCTGCCACCAGGCATGGGGGAATTGAGATCCTCTTCCCCCCTAGGCCTTTACAATTCTATGCATAGTATGTATGTATGTATGTTTGGTTTTTATATTAATAGATTTTTAATCATCAATACCAAATTACTATTGTACACTGTTTTATTGTCGCTGTTAGCCGCCCCGAGTCTCTGGAGAGGGGCGGCATACAAATCCAATAAATAAAATAAATAAATAAATAAATAAATTTACTAATTATACATAATAAATTAGGGAAATAATTGTTTTATTTTATTAAATATTTTTAATTTGAATCATTTTTTTTTAGCTATGTCTAAATTACAGCATAAAAAAAAAGAAATGTAAGTGGTTCTCACCAGCATCCCGTTTTCCCATTAAGCCATAGAATTGTTGAGGTCTGGGTCTTCTGGCAATCCTCTGAAGAAAGTGTTCAAAAGGGAAAGGCAACTTCTCCTGAAAGAGAAATATAAAAAGACTATTTCAGTGCTCAGCTTCACTTATACAATGTGATGTTCTTTAAAAGAGCACTAAATTTGGAAGGTTTGCATATTTCGAATTTCCTTTTCCCTTTTCCTTTCCCTGGTCTGATACATTCAAAAGCCTAGAGTAGCTTATTTCAAAGGGAAGGGATGCCCTCCCTCTACATTCAAATGAGCAAATCAATATAAATGTTAATCTAGGATCAAAAGCTTCCTGCATTTAGGCACACGTAGGTCACAAGAGGGCGCTGAAAATTAAGAGCTGGAAATTGTCAAAATTTGGTTCCAAGTTAAGGGATTGGTTGACCCAGGTTTTAAAAATAAGTACGCAATCTGTTTCCATTCTTAATTTTTTTTGGTATCTAGATAATCCATATTAATACCTTGCAAAAAAGATGAAACAATGAATTTGTCCGATCAACTATAAATTATGGATGTATTTTATGAATAAACCATGAGATTTCCTGACAGGTAAAAGATGGTAGTGAGGAATATTAAATGAACCAAGGTCTGATACAACCAGGGCAGCTTCATATCTTCTTAAGTATTCTATCCTATGGTTACTTGCACAATGACACGGGTGGGTTGCTCTGGAGATTAGATTTTACGGAAAAGATAAATGACTATGGGCCAAGATGAATCTGTGAATTTAGGATCCAAAAATTGTGCTTCAACTTTTTCCATAGGAATCAGCAAGATATTATGATGGAATATAGTGCCAATTGAGCAAGCAGGGCAGTCAGTAGATAGCCCTACGTCAGATTCCTTTGAATATATGGTTAGCAATATTTTCACATCATTTATCACATCAAATAAAGCTTTGCTGAGATTTAAGTACATTTAACCAATCACAGATTTATACTAGTCACCTCTATGTCAAGTATCTTTGATTCGTCTTTCTACCTAATTATGCAAATTTCAGCAGTATACGTAACTGGTATTAAATAGTGAAAAGAGCTTGAACACCCAATCTCAACACCCAATGAAATCAACCTAATTAAATGGGTGAGTTTAAGCAGGTAAGCACAATCATTTCAACATTTATATTTATCATCCCCATGATGTTTAATTCATTTTTACAGCTTTTTAATTTCCAACTAGAAGGGAATTATAAGGGAAAATTAGACGAGATGCTGGTGATCCATAAAATAAACTTTTATGGATGCACTTTTATTTTTGTTAAGAAGCAATCATGGAATTTAAATTGTAAAGGGATTTGGGAATTAAGGCTTCTCTCCAATGGCAAAAACTAATCCTTTCAATTGGCTTTTTCTCTTTCTTTAAGCATTACTTAAGGGAAATAGGTGCAGGTATAACTTTTCCTGTTCTAACTCCTTATTTGAAATGCAAGAATTATTGTCAAGAGAAGTTAAACATAAGAAAAACAAGTCATGTCTCAAACTAAAGAGACTTAAGTCCTATTTCTTAAAAAAAAAACATGTATTATTGCTTTCTAAAATGCTCCCCCCCCCCCCCAGCTATACTATTCTTATTCACTTTTATTTTTCACCCAATTATGGTTTGCAAGCTATGGTTAAAGTAATGATCATCATACTGACTGAGGATTTGACATATACAGTGTCATCCAAAGAAGATACCCTTTAAGCTAGTGATAATAATGGAACATTATAAGAAGGGGAAATTGATGGTGTTGGTTATAGAGGCCTGGAAAGGAAATGCCGTAAATAGACAAGAAGAAGGGGCTAGGCCTTGGTGTTCTATCTTGTAGGCAAATTTGTTATTCTTCTTCTGATGCAGAGAGAAATGCAACCTAAGATTAGGGCAAGCAAGTAATATAATTCAATATATCTTTTTCCTAAAGTTCAATACATCTTTCATTTTAATTAAGCTGCCAGATGTAGACATTCCTTATATTTTGTGGCTGGAGCAATTCAGAAAAGATGATGGCAGTAAAGAGAAGGGTTTTTAGTCTGGCATGAAGATGACTTGTGATCAGATAAAGATGGCTCTTTACTGCTTTTCAAATATGAACACAGTCTTGTTACGTAGAGGTGTCATATTACATTATGTGATTTTAGATTCTTAACTCAGTGGTTTAGAGCTACTCCCCCCCTCCATTGAGATTTATACTGCTTGGCTTCCTCCAAACCACAAAAGACTTTGCTTCTGCACCTAAAGGTGTATCTAAAACATGTTGGTCTAATGATTAGGCTTGCAGCTGTTTATTTGGTTTTTTTCCTACACCCTCTCCACCTCTTTGGAAGCTTACAGTTCAAAAGCTTTAAAAACTCCCTGTTTTGCTTGAGTTCAAATAAGTTTTAAGTTTGCTAATTATCTCCTCTGTCATATGCATATTTCACAGTGTGTCTCCCAATTCCATTTTTAGAATCATATCCTAAATGTATTTATGTTTTTTTTTAAAAACACCCCTCTGCTGGTTAATAATTGCAGTAAGCAGCATTTGAAATTAGTCCCTTTCTATGGACACAATATTAGGACTTGGTGGATTAACATACAACATACAATTTTGTGGGCGGTCAAATTCTAATTATCCCTAAAATCAGCATACCTGGCGGGGTTGCTGTGATGAGAATAACACGAAGAAAAGGCTGCCTGGTACGGCACCCTAAGCAGGGCAGCCACGGCACATTAAGAAGTAAGATTAAAAACTCTGATGCGTTTACTCACGCTAAGAACGCAACAACTGCTAGAAAGCGCGCGGGTACGAGCGACATCAGGAAGCAATCGCTCTTTTTCACCGGCGGCCTCAGTTTGGAAAGGAGAACGTCGCGCTCCATCAACACAATCCGGCGCTCTCGCCTGGGCCGAAAGGAGGATGCAGAGAGGCGGAATAGAGCGGACAATTTGCCCCGATGTCGCCTCAGCTGAACGCGAGCGGGCAACATCCCTTGCCGCACCTGCCAAAAGCTGGCGGCGTCAGGGATGCCCGTTCACACGGTCAACTCCTGCCCGCTCTAGTCTTTGCTCCCTCGCCCGCCCGTGCACCGCCATACAGCCTTCCTCGCCCTCGGGCGTTTTTTTGCAAAGGCAACCTAAGTTGCGGAGCCCCCCCCCTCAAAGTGATTTCGTCTCACCTGCTTCGTCTCGCCTCCGTCGGACCAATCCGCCCAG
This sequence comes from Erythrolamprus reginae, assembly GCF_031021105.1. Taxonomy (NCBI): domain Eukaryota; kingdom Metazoa; phylum Chordata; class Lepidosauria; order Squamata; family Dipsadidae; genus Erythrolamprus; species Erythrolamprus reginae. Next base: position 35,783,035 of record NC_091963.1, on the reverse strand, counting down.
TAGTTCAACTCGCGCTGGTCTTCCAGATCTTCCCCCACGGCATGCGCGGAAGATAGGAAGAGCATGAGCAAAAGCAGCATGACCTTCTTCATTTTCAGCTTTTGTTTTCCCCCGCCGAAGGTCTGCTGAAGAATCCTAGCAGAGTAGCGTCGGAGATACCGTCGAGAGAAGCGAAAGCGCTCCTTTCCCGCTTTTGCGCCTCTTCCAAAGTTCTCCGAAGCTGTTGGTAAGAGGGGAAGCGAGAGAAGGAGAAAAGTCAAGGATGAGTGTGAAGGTTCTCCCCCGCCCCCGTCCCGCTAGAGAAGACCATAGAAGGAAAAGGAGATGTCTACGTAGCCC